>NC_141860.1:12540000-12725000 GCF_024713525.1 Acromyrmex echinatior
TGATTAATCTCAAGCAACAACTGTCTTAAATTCAACATTAATAATAGAACAAACAGACACTGAAATTAATAATAGATATCAGATAGATATTAGATAGATATTAATTTTATAAAATTATTATTGATGACATAACAACTGTCGCTTACGAATTATATAAACGATAGAAAAATATTCAGTTAAGTATGTAAGCACATTTTTAGTCCAATGAGAAATAGATGCTTAGAAAGACAAACGAAAAATAGTCGAGAATAACCTTTTAAAAGATTTAATATTCTACCAAATCCACAAAATGGGTAAACAAAACTGTGACAGAACTTCTTTTTCGTGCAGTATTTGAGTGTTGATCGTTGGTATTTGTATAAGATAAAACTCTTTCGTATATTTTTCTTCTAGAAGTTCCTCGTCTTGGAAGAGTAAATCTCCAAGATCCATAAGTCATATAACTTTTGGCAAAACTAACGATTTAAG
Source organism: Acromyrmex echinatior (assembly GCF_024713525.1). Classification (NCBI taxonomy): domain Eukaryota; kingdom Metazoa; phylum Arthropoda; class Insecta; order Hymenoptera; family Formicidae; genus Acromyrmex; species Acromyrmex echinatior. The sequence continues at coordinate 12,540,469 of NC_141860.1, forward strand.
TTAGTTATTAAATCATATTGTTTTAATTAATCAGTTATTGTTAAGATAATTTTGACGTAATTTACGCTTATAATTATCTTGAGGAATAATTTTTTAGAATATTAATTTTTATTTACAATGTATCTATAAATTTATTAAAAATGATATTATTAATGTTTAATAACAAACATGTATAATTTTTATAAAAGTGTAAATTTTTAGAAAGTGTAAATAATTATAATAATTAAATAATTACATAATAATTTAATGAAGTATAAATACTCTAAAAGTATTTTGATGTAATTGAATAAATTTTTAAATTCGCGTTAAATGTTTAAATAAATGTCAAATAAATATCAAAATATTTATAAATCAGATAAATTATAAAAATTGCAAATAAGAATGTAAAATTTTGAAATTGTATATCAAATTTATCTTTCGTACTTACATACATTAATAATAACATAAGACCGACAGTTTTATTTACATGCTAAACTTGAGACTTCATCAAAATATTTATAAGCCTTACTTCTTAAGAAAACATCAGTCTTCTATCAATGTACCATATATCAGTCTAATCATATCAGCACGCGGTCTCTCGGCATATTATAATTACATAATATATTTAGAATACATGTGCAAAACATTATATATAGAATATTGTAATATCGCATCGGAATAATCAACCGCAACCACAAGGTCTTGTAATGTTGGCGTTTATTATTCGCGGAGTGTTTCTCCTCGGCGTGTTGAGCTGGTACAGCGCCACCATCTGGAAAGTAATCGATGGTTACTTCCAGGACCAGTTTCGTATTTACTTGCAGGAAGAGTATCGCAAGCATTCGCGGATCAAGGCCGACTTTGAGAGCACCGAGGCTGTCGATAAGAGGTCTGCTCCAAGTGCGTTGCCAGCAGAGCCAAGTCTGAGCTACGGCATCGCGGAGACCTACGATTCCAACGCAGTACGCCCGACCGACATCGCAGACGCCTGTCCGCGTGCAATCGTTTCGAGCGGGAAACCGGAGGAAGCAGTGGCAGGTGGCACCAGCGAAATCGCGGCCGCCGTCGGCGCCGGTGCCACCGATAAAAATGCATTCCCAGCGAACACGGCTCGATCGGCACAGGAAAGTAGGAAACTACCGAGTAGCAGCGACACGCGCGATAAAGAAAGGCGACCGGGTGCTATCAATCAGGACGGCGGTCTTCAAGAGGGAAATGCGATTGAGGGAAACATACTCCCGTCCCCCACGTCTCTGAGTGTCAAGAAACTACGACGTCGTCTCGACAAGAGGGGATTATCGCGGGAAAAGCGAAAGAATCGAAGAGTGAACACGCTCGTCCTGACTGACATCGATTTCCCTACTGCGAAGACCGATGATGACGAAGATGATGATTTTTCGGAGTTCGAGGAAGAGGAGAAGGATCACAGGATCTACGAGGAAGGGATTCTTGTATCGGAGCTGCCATTTAAGCCCAAGGCAGATATTGGCAACTTAGATAGGGTTACTGCGGAAGAGTTTTGTCCTCTGATCTTGGAGGACGAGACTTCCTGCGGAGAAACTACCACGTGGCCGTGACTACGCTTGATGAGCGTCGCGGTGAAATTGGAAGTACTAGATCGCATAGAAAAAGTTGTGCATTAGCAGCGGGACATCGAAGGGCTTAGGAACATGCTGAGAAAGCTGAGGCAAAAGACTTGCGACTATTATTAGAATAAATCTGTTCAATTAGTTTCGCGGCTTTATTAAGGACGATGATGATAGATGTAGTGTGAAGATGTTTTAGATCCTTTCACGTTTTTGTTAGTCTATAGCAATTTATTCAGTTCGCAACTTGAGTAGGATCAAATAAGGCTAATATATGATGTTTGTATAATAATATATAATTTTAATGTAAAACAATATATTATTATCTTTTTAGGCAAAATTCAATCTTGATTAGATGTAACTAACATTTTTTTGTTAATTATTTTAATTAATGTTTCATGTTTCTAAGTCGTACATAAAGTATACATATTTATAAATTTAATTTCCCAATTAAATTCCTTGTTATAAATAATTCCTTGTTATAAAATAAAGAAAAAAGAGGACTACGAGCCAAAAATTATTATATAAAATAAAACATGATAACATGGAATAAGAAAAACATAGAATAGTAAAAAAATAATTAAAAAAACAGAAATGTTTATTCCTTGTTAGTATAATAATGTTATATTTATTTTTTTTTTATAAACTCATTAATTTATCGAGATATTAATTATAGTCGAAAGTGAATTTTCGCTGCCTAAAGATATTTCGAATCTAGGACAAATATATCTTTTCATGAATCGAACAGGGTCAATAAATAAAGTACCACTGTCCTTTGACCTTGTGAAAAGAGGTTCTACGAGAAGAGAAACTAGTGAGTGGCCGTGAGAAATCAGAGAAATCACGATGTATGTATAGTGAAGATTAGAAACACACCGTATTAGAAACACTTGTCCGGCGGAAAAATCGAAAACTCATTTTAAAATGCGCGATTTGTCTGCACATTTATTCGGAAAATAAATGTGCGATTATTATACTTATTCTGCTAATTAGGATTACTCAATTGTATACGCAATTAAATAATATAAGAAACATCTTATTTTCATAATACGTTTAAATTAATAGTATTTACATTACATTATGTCTTTCTATATTTGACTGAAGCAATTTTTATTGCTATCATTGAAATTAATAATTTGTCAATGGATATGCAAATGGACTATTTTGTTTCGTGCAGTTAAATGCAAGTATAAGTGAAGTAAGAAAATTTATTCATAATTATTGAATAATAAAAATAATTGTTGAAATCCTTGAAAGCTTAAATGGCAATTGTGTTCTAATTTACATTTACAATTGATTCATTTACATTTGTTTTTAAATGCATGTGCATTTTTACTATTGATATCATGTATATGTTAGGATATATTTTAGGTTTTCATTATATAAGTATAACATAAAATAAATTATATAAACTTTTACATATCAAACTTTTTATATATCAAAATTTTCTTTGATGTGAATCGACATCTTATTTTTATAGATTAAATCATATTAATAAAAATCATATTAATAATATTAATAGTGATTGAATCATGAATCTGCAAAATTGACACGGAATTATAATTTATTCAAAATAATTTTAATTTAGCCGCAAAATATATAATTAGATAAGTTACAGAAGCAATTATGATGATAATCGAGCAATTTAAAGCAATAAATCGTATTATATTGAATGGTCGTTGTTTTCATTTTCCTGCAGCATCAACCATGTAATGCTGCCGCTTTAGATCGTTGGTTTACATTTATACGTATATTGAAGTACCAGATATCGATGCTTTTTGTTACTTTGAAAAGCCTCGCCAATTGACTACGTAAATCGAAGTAATTTACATTCACTAAATGCATGAAGTATCAATTGCATTCAAAAGCAGTGACATTTGTGACTGTGCGCTGAGGAATACTAACAGTGCTATCGAAGTGCGAATAACAATAATACGAGATGACAGCTTACCATAATAACGTCAATCTCCATTGTTCTTCGCAATTTGACTAACAAAACATCTCTGAATCACTATTGTCAAATAATGAAACGGTAGTTTACATAAACTAATTATAGAATAATAACAAAATTAATTGACAAGTGCTTATGTAACGTTGGTGAAATAAATATCTTCAAATAGAGAATTTTCTTAGTTATCTTATTAATATCTTGCGAAGAATAAGTTGCATATTAATTTTCAATTATTTAATGTTTCAATGTTTATATCTAATACAAAAAGTGATTTTGCTTGCAAACGATACCACCGAGATACCACATTACGTCATTGAATTATTCAATGTAATAAGAATAGTATATTTGTATGTGTAAAATGTGTTCTACAAGTACATTTATATATCAAATGCATAATAAATATAACAGCGCTGAAAAGGAATTCTAAATATGGAATTTAAATCTGAATATTTTTTTTCTGAGATTTATACGAATAAAGTAGCAAAATAGTATGAATATATACATTAAATAAAGTTTTATCGGAATGTTAGATTGAATTTTAACTGTTTCTTTTGATTGCGCAACCAAGTATGAATTTAATTTCCGATTCAATCTTTATTTACATAATAAAAAACATTCTAATCCGAATCGAGATATACAGATTGATGATTGAAGTCGTATTAGATTGTTTGCGGATCTCGATAAATTCCTTATTCGGACATATTTCGCGAGCGAAATGACGCGGATCAAGAAAGAATCCACATAACATTGCAATCGCGCTTAGTATTTATAATTAATCGTTGCGATTGATCACGTCAGAACGTGATTTTTGCAACAAAGTGCACGAACTTACACGTCTGTACAGTCGTGTACAACTACACTTAAATTCGGCGAATTTAATTCTCGAATCACAAAAATTATATATAGAAATGTGACCGTCTGTAATCATTGTGCTTGGAATCGTCGTACAAAAAAAAAATGTCTTTTTGCGTATCGTAACGACGCGACATTTCCTCGCGAGGAAACGAGGGAAAAAATGATGCCGAGAGAAGCGGTCGCAGGGTAATTTCCTATGTAATTGAAAAAATACACCGGCAATGGCCTCGTTACGGTAGTCGTCGATTTCTCGTAACGACTTTCCGCGCGCGCCCTGATTTGGCGCTATACTTTTTTCTGCTTCTCTCTTGCATCGCAAAAATTATAATGCGGACGATAGCGTGCAGATATCTCGATCTGCTTCCGGAGAGTACTGACCAGTACTGACGGGCGGTTGAGAAAAAAACAGACGAGTCGAATCTTATTAATCGCATTACTTAGGTACGATGTATACATTACACCTGCCCCGAAGGTAATAATCGATGATAACTCTCATCACTCTCGTAATATCAAATATTTACTATCTTACTACCTACTGTTTAAATATATTGATATGTGAAATGCATGCGTATGCAGATCCCAGAAATTCTAATTTTAGTTTATTACGATTATACACGAAAGGGCAATTTTTTGAAGTAGCTAAAAAAAAGTTTAGCTAGATTTGAAATGATTTTGCTGAACTCAAAATAATAGAAGGTATGGTTGTTCGAATATTAAAAATTTTGGCAGCATTTTTATGTTATTTGTTTATTAATAAATTGTGTCATTTTGAGATATGTTGAATGTCAATTTAACACAAAATCTTTAAATAACATAATCATATTATATTAAATTGAAATTCAAATATTGTTAAAAAATTCAATACAAATTGTTACAAGAGCTTAATAAGAACATACCTAAGTGGACCGTTTCCACAACATAATTATACAATGTTTTCTATTGTGTATGTGATCAATACTTTGTGAAAGACTAGTTTCTTAGAAATTTTTATGTGATTCAAGAATAAAATTTATCTAGATCTAAATCTCTTTCTTTTCATAAATGAAGAAATTTTATTTAATTGAAATGTCGGTGTGAGAAAGTGCACTTCTCTTGAAAATAATGCTGGAGATATATTCCTATATAATGTCATAAGCCGCGAGATTTTCTCAAAACAATTACACATAATAAATGCCTCAAGGGAGACGCCGACATCATGACCCTACTTTCTCAGTTTTGGAAAGAAGAAAGTAGTCCGGAATTCTTAATCTTATCGCCATTTTCAAGCTTCGCAGCGGTTGGTGAGATGGAGCGGAATTTCGAAGCAATTAAGAGAGATACGCAAATGAACCGTAAAGCGCAAATTGAATAAGCATTAGAGAAAATCTAGTTTCACTTTTGCGCCATCGTGCCTTCTTCTTCTTTTTCGCGTGCCGCGCGCGCTCTGCTCCATAATGGATTTTCTAATGAAAATTATCAGCATTGGTTACAACCATCAGCGTGGTTAATTGGATCTCGCGGTAATATCACGTGCGAGCGATTTGGGGTGTGACGCGATTTACACCTGCGAATAATGCTAACTTGAGAGCGCGTTTCACTTCGCTTGATGCTGGCAATTGAAACTATGCGGAATTAATTTACGTGACATGTGGAGTCTGTGTACGTGCAAGGTCGTGTCTTCTGACATTTTCATACGTAACCGATAAACACGTATTCAAAGAGCGATACCTGCAATACTTGTTTTTTAAATCATTTGCACATTAAAGTTATATAATTTATATAATTTAACACGTAATTCTATTGCGAGTAAGGTGATTCTTTCATTAAATTTCTGCAAGATTGTTCAAGATATTATAATAATAATGTAATTTTTATAATGAATTGGTCGTAATTTAAAAAAAAAAGTATTAACAACATCAACTAATGGTAGTCTGAAAATTGAAAATAATCTTGTTAATTAATTGATATTATTAATGAAAAAATGCATTATGCTCCTGTTTTAATAAAATATTATTTGTTTTATTATATATAATACTATTATTAAAAATAAACAAGATTATTTTTAATCACGTTACTATTGACTCTAATATTGTTAATCATTTTTTTTTCATGTATGCATAATTAAATTATTTATGAACACCGAAACTTGGAATTATAGAAATCGTGAATCGATATTATTAATTTTATTATAATAGATTCACAATTGTACTGTTTTTAAGCAATTATATATTTCTTAGCATTTTGAGGACAGAAGCCGATTTCTTCTTCCGTTAGAGGTCTACTATTATTTCAGGCAGCGAAAGCAAGTATTATTAGAAGTATTATTTGGGTCATAATTTCTTTTTATGAAGAAAACGCTCATGCCGGACACAATGACACAATTTTCTAAACGTTTACGTTCAAATCGATTAATTGATAAGCAACGGTATCTTCTTGAAGCACGTACGCGCCCAAAACGTGACGGTCAACAATTTTGAATCGAGATGCCATGTAAAGATTATATCGCAGAATCGAGTTCTTATAATTAAAGCTGTTTATAATTAGCTCCGCTCTAAACTTCAACTTTTTGAAATCGTCGTATACGAAATGATCAAAATGTCATCGTCCGGAGCAAGAGAAGCGTCGTAACGTCGTAATACGACGCACACCGGAAAGACACACATTTATTTTCTTCTGCGATTTTCTGTTTCGTGTCGCGCACAAAACACCGGTAGCTACTCCTGCGCTGAATCGCACTCGGTAGATACGTAAGTGAACGACCTTAAGTGCAACGGTATTTGTGCGTGATTTTCAAAGCACGTTTGACAACGGCACGTACATACCTACCATATGACATGCGTAGAGGTATGCGTGCCGAAACTGCTCCGGTTACCTCGCCCGGATCCGCTGCGACGACTCCGTCGCGTAGATTAAAGAGCCTGAGACACAATTGAAAAGCACAGGCAATAGAAACGGGGAAACAGATTTCAACCTATCAGGAATCATATGTACCAAAATACATGGTTTTTGATAAGTTGAAATCTGTTATTCATTATTCTTGTACTTTTCAATTGTATTGGGGGGACGGGATTTATACTGTCTATAACTTATTCCGTAATCTGTAAGAATTGACCAATCATAGTCAAGTATTCCCCTCTTATTTGACTGTGATTGGTTAATTCTTACAGATTACGGCATAAATTAATTTAGATTATGGCTAGTATAAATAATCCTTTAGGCTTTAGACATTCGTATGGATATAAACGGAACGATCTTCGTGAGCTATATTGCGGCAGAATTATATCGCGGAAAATTAAGAATATTTAATATAAAACAAGAAAAGAAAGAAAGTCTTTAACAGTCAAGCTGCTTCTTAAGTGTTTAAATAATTCTATGTGAATTTATATACTGTCTGTGTAGTCATTTAAATTGCGCGCTGAATTCATTTTTCGGTTTTGAAACGCAAATCGATTGAATTACAATAATAATATCACAAATTAAACTGTTTAGCAATTTACTATATTTAATATAATTTTTTCATTCGTTGTGCAATAAATGGATTAGATAGACGAGCAGATAAGATTGAGGTATCTTCTGTTACAATATATTTCACAATATGAAATTTCAATATTTAAATTTAAATTTTTATTGCGAATTTATGATACTGAGAAAGAAAGATTATAAGTCTTAAAAGAGAGAGACGAGAAAAGTATTTATTACATATAAAATATATGTGGACGAAAATACAAAGTAGACTCAGAATTAGAGTCAATGTTTATAGATATTATTAATTAAGCATATCTAAAATTTGTCATCGATTAACATAATAAGGTCATAATATTGAGAAATAAATTTATTCAACGATATTTATAATTTATCCAATATACTATTATGTTTTGGAAATACAATATCTTTCATAATGTTAATTTTAAAATATTAGTCTGCTCTTTACATATTCCAAGAGATAGAAAGATTCATTTCAATGAATGGCAAATTTTAAGAATTATTATACGTTTATAAGAACGAGTAACAGTACTTAGAATTCTAATATAAACCAGCGCAAAAAAACGACAAAGGAAGTTCGCAAATCTCTTGGAAGTATATTATTAAGTTGACACGGTGGACAAACTTGTCTGATTTTTTTACAGTTATCGTGACTATTGATTTTTGAAAATCGAAAACCGGCATAACACGAGCACGAAACCGCTCGTATTTCTAGGTGACAGGAAAGAAAATTTGAAAGTCAGGGACCTGTTGTGGATGATCCTATGATCAGAAATATGTCTGGACCCTCGAGAAGCACATTCCAAAGGGAAGGTTGTGGAAGGAGGAGAGAAGAGGAAACGGACAAGAAGAGATAGGTAAAAGGGAAATTTTATTATGGTTCAGTATACAAGTTCTTTAAATATGATCCATCAATAAAATATATTGGCATACAGTCATAATTACTTTTCTCGTATCGCAATCATTTTTTACGATAAGTAAAGAGTGATGTAAGATAAAACGAAAATAGATAATATCTATTACGTAATTATCGGCGAGAGTACAACAAGGAGAATTGTAGCGATAGCGAAGATAATAATGATGAGAGTAAGATTCTAATTGTACTGCAGTAGATAGTGGGAATCATTTTCACGATACATAATAGGATAATATTGGTGAAACAAAGAAGGAGGCGCTCATTAGTAATTACAAGTCTTCCTGCATCAGCACCGAGTCTAGTTCAAAATAAACTGAAATTGAAAATTTAAAAGAACGATTGCAGAACGACGGTGAGAGTGAAATGGATGGGAATACGAGATGAACAAGGATCTGGATGAGTAGATATAGAAGAAGGAGCGGGGATGAAGGGGATCCCCGCCGGGTACGCATTCCATTCAAAGGATCTTTTGGTCGGAATAGACCCGGGTGCCCTTCGGAGTTGCTCCAGAGGACCGTATTGTCCGCGTCGGACCATTCGCAACTAGCGGGACGAGGGGCCGGAGAGGAAGCGGGAAGGGATTGGGGGAGGTGGTATCGCGGGACCCCAGCAGGGCACCCAACTTAACCTCTCAAAGCAAACGGTCAAAATGCAACCAAAACGGAGCTCCACTCACCTCGTTGCTCGTTTGTGCCGCGCTGCTCTCAGATGGTACTTTCCTCGTCATTCACCGTCACGAGCACTGTCGTTTGAGAATTTCCCAAAGCACTATTGTTGATATCACAGTAATAAAATATAACTATATGTCACAAATGTCAAAACACCCGGGCGCCCTGCGCGCTGCGTCATCCTGCGTTCGTTTGAAAAGCAATGCTCGCGGTGCAAGTGTGAACTCCGGAATTCGCAACACAGGTTCTAACTCGAATCTTGTTTGGGTTACCACGTCGTTTGTGTTCTCCTATTTTTTGAAATTATATACTACGCCGTTGGAATGAACGATCTCTTATACATGTGCGTACCGATCGCCGCGGATTAAACACGAAAAATACCAGGCTGGAAGGATCGCGCGCTCCGCTTCGAAGCGGCAGACAAGTGTGGCAGACGCCGATCGAGCGATGTGTTGCCGTTTTGACCTGCCTGCAAACTGACCAATCATCGCGCAGGTGGCATCCCGCTGTCCCAGCAGTCCCTGACTCCCTGCTGGTGGCAGGCGCAGGAGAAGGGACCCAATCACCTGCCGCGCGACCTGCTGGAATAAGATCAATTCATAAGAGACTCCAGGTTTCTTTGAACAGTAGCCTGCCAACTCGACTTGGTTGTTGGTAACGTAGAACCTTGACCATTCGCACAATGAACCCTGGATCATTCGACATTTTGAAACATCGTCAAATGAAATGTTTAGGTTCCCATTTACCTATAGAATTCAAATGTCTGCTGGGATTTAGAATAAGATTACTGCTCCAGATTTGCTTGAACGACAGTTAGTCTATACTGATTAGTCGTTGGTAATATAGAACTACATCCATGAACGACGGATGGTAGATGATTCAACGTTCTAAAACATTATCATTGAATGAACAGTGTTTTATGAATGTATTTAAAGCTGAAACTATTAACGAAGTTTCCTTTGTTGCCACTTACTTATAGTCTCTCACATTAAATTACATTATTCGAAAGTAAATATATAAAACATCTTTGTGTTTAATAGAGATATTTAAAATTTTTTTTTCATCAATGATTCTTGAAGAAATAAAATACAACTTTGATGTATTTATCAATATTATAAGATTGTGGGATATTATTTTATTTATTAGCAAATTGAGAGAGAGAGAGAGAGAGATGTGAACATTATAATATTTTTTAAATTTATCAATAATATAATCCAGAAGTACTTTTTGTTCCATTAGCGTCACAATGGCGTTCGTGCACAATAATACTGTATATTAATTACTAATATTTATTGCTAAATCACGTGTCATAATCATTGCGAAAACCAGGGAAAAACCAACAGTTGCGTTTGAAGATCTTTATCAGTGATGAAGTTTAATATATCGCTTGGCGACTCCGACGTGGGGAAAATATTACGAGGCGGACCTCGCGCGCGGTGCTTCAAGGCTGATCCGGCATAGGTACTTATTGTATCAAGTCTCGTTAACGGAGATGTTCATTCACTCGCACCGGCCAGATGACCAGTATAGTTCGCGTAACTCATCACCGCTGTCATCATCGCGTCCTATCAACCTCGTATCGCGCGATAGCAAAGTGGTCGAAAAGATCAATAACGGACTTGTCGATGATATGTGCCTAAAGTATCGGTCCTACATCATGGAAACGCAATCGATGTGTCAGCACGTTTGACGACGATGGCAGCGTTAGTTCGTCTTAAACGCGGTAGCGTCCAGTTGAGACACGCGGCACTCGAGGTCAAAGGTACGTTGTGCCCTCAATCGACTTCCTTTGAACGGGTTTCCGGAATTCTTGATACATTATTATTGTGTGCTATGATTATGATTAATAAATTTACGACGCAAAACGATTTTACGTCTGTCGAGTTAAAGGAAGTGAATAACTTATCAATTATTCATACAATGTATCGTGAAACGACGGCGTGATCTTTAGTCAGATTCTTCGATTAATATGAAATTAATTTTTCCATATTAAAAATCTTAAGATTACATTCAATTTTAATTATAAATTATAAATATTTGGTATCAGCATCCTACACTTATTAGTTGCTTATTAGTAGACGTTATTACTCGCTCCGGTTACATATTTATCTGTAATTCGCATGAAACGAATTAGCGTTAGGATCAACAGAAGCGTAAAAATCACTATTTCTTAGATTAACATTATTGAATTAATAGCATTACGCGTTCATTGTCTTGTCAAAAAGTCAGCTATTTGCGTTTCATCATTGCCGAGCCAAAGTCGAGGCCACCAGTATACTCGGAGTAGTGGAGAGATAGTGCGCGAAGAATCAAACACTGGGGCGTGATAAGAGCGAGATGTCGCGGTCGATCTCATTATTTTTGGGTTCTGTGAGATGGCAGACTTCGTCAAGAGAGGTAGCGTGCAGTTCGTTAAACGTGGCAGTTGTCAACTAAAACTCGCTGCACAAGAGGTTCGAGGTTCGTCAAAATTCTAATCACTGTAACTAATTTTATTTCTTACATCGTGCGCGTGAGATCTAATTTTATTTCGCGTTGTCGCGTGGCCAAACTTTAAGTAACTTCATTCATACTTATTATCTACTTTATTTAGTTATAATTAATTATTTATTTTAACAAATTAATAAAGAGAGATTCTTTTGAAAGTTGCGTTTTATAGTTAAATATTTTGACTGTGATATTTGAGTTTATATATTAATCTACAGTCTAATATTATCGAAATGTTATGATTATGTGTTTTGATCGAATGTTTGTGTGTTTTGTAATTTTATAATACAAATATTATTTTTACACGTAAAAAGCCAATCGACACAAGTGTCTTTTAAATTTAGAATTTGTACGCAAGATATTATCGTGCCAGTCGTTTGAGTAATCAGTTAGTTATCAAAATCAAACATTGCTGTGCTCCGAGACTATGATAATGTATGTACATATACACACATGAAAATTTCTTTTGTTACTATTATAATTTGAATGATTCTGTCAAAAATGTGAAAATTTAGCTGTGCGCAATATAATTAATAATGCATACCTACCGTTCTATTCAATAATTTTTTTTATTAAATAATTCCCTCGACAGTAAATAAAAAATTCACAATGAAGAGTTCAAGTGGCTTATAATTCAAATTAATTAAATAAAGGGCATGTGCTACAACGCAAGATTTAGTTAGCGAGATAATATTTTATTCTGATGTATGTATATAAATATTAGGTGTTGGAATTAATTCGTAGCGTTTTTTAATGAAAGGATGTTATTTATTTCACATGAGCATTAAAAAATACATTAATGAAAGTACTTCCCATCTCTTGTAAAACGCTACGAATTAATTCCAACACCTAATATAATAGACGTTCGGCCTCGATCAAGCTTTCTTCAGGATAAACAACGATAAAATTCTTGGATAAATATTTACAAAATAAGTCACACGATCCAATAAAAAATTATTTGATTCTTTTTCTAATTTTTACTGATACAATTTGATATTGTTAAAATATTCATAAGATTTTTATCAACAACGCGATATGATTGATCTTTATTTGATCTTTATTGGTTATGAAATTATTTGTAAGTTTTTAGCGATTTTTTTAATCGGTAATTTGATCAAATTGGTCGCGATTATTACGATTATCATGTAATTACATTACTATTTGTTAGCGGCTGTACGAGCGCGACACATCGTCGCCGGTCTAGTCGCTGTTGGATTTGCGCTTTGCGGCGCAGTCGAAGTCAGCTCCTCTGTCGCACTGCTGGCAAATCAGAAAGACAATCATGCCATCATCGACACATCTTGGCACTGCGATATGCTGGTCAATATCACCAGCCGCAATCGCACCGAAGACTTTGAAATTATATTTATGGAGGTATACACATACTTAAATATATTTTGCCTTATATTTCAGTGGTAAACGTGGTACTTCCTACTTTTATTTGTCTAACAAATTTTTATTCGTTAATACGAAAGCAAACTGAACAAGATTGTTGTTGTGACAGCGCTTCGTTTTGCATTAATAATTAATGATTAATTTAAACTACCAGTCTTTTCAAGAAGCTATTCCAAGAAGTAAATGTACACATTACATTAAAGAACAGTTATGCTTTGCAACGCTACGTTGCAGAATAACATTAATAATCCATGTTATGAACGACAGCTGCCGCAGGAGGAGCGAGCGGAATCGATTATGCGCGAGGCGTTCTTATGGGGACAAGTCGCCGGTCCGATCCTGGGAGGTTGCCTGGTGTGGGGCCGATCAGGGCCCTCCATGGTGTTCTCACGTGCAGTTCTTAGCGCCTGCTTAGCGTCTCTATTAGTACCTGCAGCCTGGCGCGGACCGTCGCATGTCGCGCTTCGGTTGTTTCAAGGATTATGCACCGTAAGTCGGCGCGCAGACTTTATTACCGCCATTTCCAAGCGCTTCGCAATGACGTGAACTCGATTTTGCGTAGCACACGTAAAACACGACGTAGCCGACATAAAACATTCGCGCGAGAATCATTACGACATCCTCTTTTGCAGGGCGCAACCATGCCTGCTGCTCACATGTTCGCTATGACCTGGTTTAAGAGCAATCATAGAAGCTGGTACTTCAGTTGTTATGCAGGTATATTCGGGATTGCGAATACGATCGTTTAAATGATAAGTAAAAAGAACAAAGAAGTCGACTCTCCGAGTCGTTTATTATTTTAATGTTTTGTAGTAAAAACAGATTTGCATATTTGCATATTCTACGACAGTGACGCGCAACCATTTTCAAGAATCACTTTCAGAAAGCCATTTTTAGAAATAGGTGTAAAATCTTTGGGATACATAACGTTTATTTCGTTTGTATAAAATAAAAAATATGATTTTACGTTTTTTCGACTATATGTTGGTAAGACACAAAAAATCCACGGAACTGTAAATTGCGCATTACTGCTCTACAGCATATTACGACAGCATGCTCTTTAATTTGTAGGACATCTTTAAAAATATTCTACACTGACAATGCGTGTTACCAGTCTACATCCGAATTACTCGACTAATCCTAATTCCCATGCTTTAAGCTGTCAGCGTGGGTTACTGCCTCACTGGATGGCTGGGCACCGCGGTGGTGCGAACGTTCGGTCGCGATTCTTTGTGTTACGGTCTGGTTCTTTTGGCACTCTGCTGGTATTTCGCCTTCGGCCGATTTGTTAAAGACACGCCAAAGTCCTATCAACATGATACAACTGTAAGCGACACTTCCGATCTATTTAGCTAGCATTCGCAACACTCTCGGAAGTTATTAAAGTAGTTGAACGTGCTAATTAATAGTCTGATAAGAGTTGAAAGCTTCTATGTAGTCTCTAGAAATTTTCCATTCGCTAATTACCTGTGACAAACCTGTCGTACGACGAATAACATTGACTTAGCAGATTACTTAAGATTTACCACATGTATGTACCTAATCTGTTAAACCTTTTTTAAAATGTAACTACGAGATTAATAATCTAATTATCACAGGCGGCTGTGATACCATGGGGAAAGCTGTTGAGATCTGTACCCGTTTGGGCGTCCGCAGTGGCGACGATGGGTAATCAATGGGGTGACGCGACGCTCGCACTTGGCATGACGAAGTACCTGAAGCTTATCTATGGATTTTCTACAGCTAACGTAAGTTGGCTGAGATTGTTTTTATTTACCATTATTTTAACATTAAAAACATTCCATAAATATTCAAATGAAAAAAACCGCGCGAAATATCAAAATGAAAAAGATATAAACTTTAAAATTCAAAAATTACAATTATATACACGCAAAAAAAGATATTATTAAGCACTACAATCTGTTTTAATTAAATAAGAATTTCTTTTTATGTGTCACATATCAGTCGATTCTCATTTATTATCGTATAAACTTTATATTATATGTTAGGATACAATATTTAATATCCAGACCAATATTATGGAGATAGTTGCGAGCTCGTAGGTCTCGCAGTCTCACCTCGTTATTAAATTGTAATTCAATTCAGGACTCAGTGTTGACCACGTTACCTCACATCGGTCACTTTATGGCTGCGCTGACCTGCGGCCTCCTGGTAGATCACGTCCGCGAATCTAAAATAGTTTCCACGACCACGGCGAGAAAGTTGGTCGTCTATACAGGTGCGTTATGTGTATTTCCGATATTACATCTATAATACTACAATATAAATAAAAATAGTAAGTTCACTTTTCCAATTTTGGAGCCACTTAATATTTTTGCGTATGCGTAACTCGCACAGTTTGCAAGATGACGATTACAATATTCGCCAATTAGTTTCTTTTATTCTAATAAAGTTATCACATTTATATAATCTAAGTTTACTAAAATCTTGGATCTAGAAAATCAATAAGAGCAATTTGCTAACTTCGCTCTTACACAGAATGAACACAGAATGAATCTATTATTTTTAAATATATTGTGATATTATGAAACTCGTGCAAGAATTTTGGCCACTTGGTCATTTTCACTCTCAACTCTAAGAGTAAATTTATGTAAAATATATACAGTAGAATTAATCGATATAAAAAGAGGTAATTTTCGTTTCCTATATTCTTTACAGATTCTCAATGAAAACGTTTTAAATTATAAGAAATGTGTAACATGAAAATTTAACAATATTGAAATTCAGCAATATTATTGTAGTATAGAAAAGTAGGCAATACTGATGCGTTATAGATTACTCATTTCATGCTGCGAGGTGAACTGATTGTTGGCGTTACCTTGTTCTGATTGTGAGAGTAATAGCTTACGAGATCTCATTACGATAATTGAAGATGGAAAGTCTCAGACATGTTGAGTAATGAACTAAAGGCTTTATCCCACGTAACATAACAAGAATATTTTCACGACACGTCTCTCTGATTCTGCTTATAAGGGAACTGTTTGAAGTGTCAAATTTTAATTTTAATGAAACTTTGTATACATATTGGTTACGTAAATAGATGAAAGTATCAGTTGCAGTTAATAAACGGTTTAAAAGATGAAATCACTCTTCACATTTAAAGTAGTTTTCAGCTTTTTTTGTTATATCTCAAAAACTGTTTAAGATATAAAAAAATGTTCTATATGAAGATTTTCTATTAACTTATCTTTATTTAGGTACAATAATAATATTTTTTAAAAATAATCTTGTAAATATAGATTTTGGAGGAAATTATTGTTTGAACATGTGAGGTAGATAAATAGAGGAAATCTTATTATAAAAATATTGTATAAAACATTTTTTATATTCGAATAGTTTTTGAGGATTAACAAAAAAAAATTGAAACCTTTATTTTACATATAAGGCATAGTTTCATCCCTTAAAACCGTTTACTGATTTCAGTTGATATTTTCTAAATATATTTACGTAATTTATATGCACACAAAGCTTCATTAAAATCAGAATTTGACATTCTGCGAGAGGTTCCCTTGTTAATTATTCTTAGTAATACCGAATTGAATGCGATTAGCGCACTTCATCCCCGCGGCCCTTCTCTTCGTCGCTGGTTACGCTGGCTGCCAGGCCCTGGGTGCTGCCTGGCTGGGGATAGCAGCCCTCCTCGTTTCTGGCACCGCACCGGCCGGTGCACTCGCAGCCATAGCTGATCTCGCACCTGCGGAATCACCGGCGTGCGCCGCGGCTGCGTGCGCTCTTTGCTCCACGCTGGGCGCCGCGGGACTGCTGGCTGCCAATTACTTCGTCACCCAGGCTCTTCATGGCTCCGTAAGTCGAGTTACTATCACGCAGGCACGCGCGTTATCCGCCCGCGCAAACATAATAACGCATTAAATATCTTCGTACATCCGCATTAAATGTCGGATTACATAACGATTTAGCGACGAGTCTTTCCTTCTACTTTTTACGTTTCGCATGAGTCCCTCGCTGCTTTTCACTTAAATAGTTATTAAAAATATTCTATATGAAGGTTTTCTTAATTAATTTATTTTTATTTAGATACAACAATAATATTTTTTAAAAATAATTTTGTAAATATAGATTTTGGAAAAAATTATTTTTTGAGCATGTGATAAATAGAGGAAATCTTATTATAAAAATATTGTATAAAATATTTTTTTTTATATTATTTATTATTTTGAATTATTTTGTGCCTAATTGCACATTGTTTTAAATAAGAATATAATATATTCGCGTAATATATTTAAGATTTTTAATTTAAAATAAAAGAAAAATATTTATATATATATATTTTTACATTTTGTTGTATATATTTTTGTAGATTAATTTTGACATAAATGTTGAGAGATGAACAACTTTATTGCTCCATTTCTCAAATAATAAATAATTAAGAGATTGCATAGAAATTCTATGATCGTAATTCTCTACGGCTGATAAAAATTCTTTTTTATTATTTTAATCTGATTTTAAATTTTAATTCGCGTTTGCGAATGTTCGTCCGTTTTAGATCGCTGGTTCTTGGCGATTGGTGTTCGGTGTTGCTTCTGTCGTCTTACTGACGACCGCTGCGGTTTTTCTGGCTCTCGGCAAAGGCGTTCCGCAACCGTGGATCCCATCTGTGGCGAGACCGCGGAGTCACGACGTAATCTACGAGCAAGACGCGTTGGAGCTCGATCATGAGGACGTGGGCGTGCAGACCGAGCCCTTCGTGCCCTATTCGCTCGAGGACGACATCGAGAGTTTGAAGAACGTACCCCGCTCTTCATCCATTCACTCGAAGATCTCGGTGGCCTCCAATTAAATTGCGAGTGCCCTTGTGCCAATTCTCTGTGCTATTTTCATGCCTCATATTGCGCCAAGGATATTCTATCCCCCTCGGATAGAATTATTATAAGAAAAACGATGTACAGTAAACATATATTGCAAATGCACACGCGATTAACACGATAAATGTATATAAGAATAAATGTATTTAAGAATAAGAATAAAAATTTATATGATAACGATAGAATGTCACAACGATAAAAATTGAAAAACTGAGTATCTAATTTTTTATCAAGATCATTTTTTATCTGCTTCTTGTAGAAAATTAAAGTTGCCGTTACGAATTGTCGTTAGATTTCGCGAAACACGATTTGAACAACCGAGGCCGTTCTAGATAAAATCGTTGTGAGACAATGCCGTGAATAATAACAGGTAGATCCGCGGAGTGATATAATTTGACTCGTAGAAAGTCGATAGCTGATAAAAATGTCAACGCACATTGGAAACTCGAGGGACATGACAGGACAAATGTCAGGTAAGCGTCGCTTTTGTCTCGGATTATTTGCTTTCGACTATTGTTGTTGAAACGGCTTCGCCTCATATCGGGATACCTCGTGATTTTCTTCGCTCGCGTTATTTCCTAGCATACAAATCTATGCATTATGCCCATTTCTGTGAGACACCATGTATCCTCCTCGACGACTTTCTATCTCTGGAATAAGAGTGAGAGACAAACCGGTACGGCGGGCGCTTTAATTAGATAATCTTACAGATCCGCGTATTCCTATTGGTGCTGATTCCATTGTGAAAATGCGCCTACGCCATTGTAACTGTCGCATGCAATACCGGAATACCGGAAGACGTGTGCAAGACCCACTGTCCTCGCCTGTGTCTTAACGACGGCCTTTCAAATGCAAGCGTGCATATCCGGCACGCGTGGAAAAATCAGAACTGCACTCTTTAGATTTCTGTGGAAAATAGCCTGCCACTCGCCGTGAATTACAAATTATTTCGCACGTTGCTTTTCACACCGGAAACTCATTCGATCGACATTCTTAAGCGGAATGTTGAGTCAATATTGGCATTGCGATTACTTGCATGTATATGTTTTACTTCACTTATCAGTAATTGACACACGTATACTTTTGTACTTTGTACAAACAAAATTTTTGAAATTTTTGAAATGAATTAAAGAAAATTTTAATTCACTTCATCTATAAACCAATTAATAATTTGCATGATCATTAATGAACCGTTTTAATATTTTTAATATTTTAAATAAAAATTAATTTTTAAATTTATCCAGTTGATTCGTCTTTTGTTGCCACTTGTTGCAAATCGAATGTTCACCGAGCGGTGATTGTTCCGTTTCTCACGTGCTGTTCGAATAAACGCGTGAGATATCTGCGTCGTGTGTCACGCGTAACGTTTTTTTTCGACGAAGAAATTCGCTCGCAGACAACAGGCGGGCTTTCTGAACGCGTGGAAATCACGCGCGAGATCTCATGATCTACTCCCTCGGCATATTCGCGCGTAAATTTGCCGCGTAGACCCGACCAGGCAGAAATGTCGCAATGCGCGACGCTAATTACCAGACGCGTTACTATTCTTTTCTGGTAACGCCGACTCTCAGGGACTTATGAAATGAGTTCTCACACAACGTCTCGAAGTCTACCGTCCGACTCTTTCTTTATTTCGATGCGTATATATCACACTAGTCTCTTACGTAACATCATATTTACAGTCGTAAGCAGGGAGCATATTAAAGATGCCTTATGATCTAGAACTTTCGCTAGTATTGTCTGGTGCGTTTTAATAGAGAGTACCTCTCATAGAAGAGATTTCTTTTGAATAATCGCTTAAGATAGGTGCATCAGTGATTGACTGCTGACAATAAATGCCCAATGTATATGCTCGGTTTCTAAGAGACTTATGTCTGTTTTTACCAATGCCTATTTTTATCAATGTAAATTAACTTTAATTCTTAGAACTAGAAAAAGATAAAGAGTTAGTCGGACAAGATTAAAATGAAACTATATTGGTAGAAAGAGCACAAGTAGATTAATTTTAATCTTGATTTAACTTTTTATTTTACTTTGGTTCTAAGAATCAAAACAAAAAGATTAATTAAAAATTAAGTTAAATCAAGTATAAAATTAATGTACATTGGTAGAAACAGACATAAGGAATAAGAATATATTTTTCAAAGTCGCGGATAATAATTCCTAGTTATCGTAATATATAATTATTATGTAATTAAAACTGTCATCTATTGAAATGCTATTCATTGTGGTAATTTTGTTGTTTCAACATTCTTTCCTCGTTATTAATTTTAAACGACATAATTTATATGCAAATCTCAGCAGCGTGAAAAAAATTTTATGCGATACCTGTAAGATAAGTGTATGAGAAAATAAAATATCTTTGCTTGGAAAAGTAATTTAATTATCTAACTATTACTTTGTCGGTCGTACACTGATGCATCTATTCTAAAGCACGTAAATATGCTTCAACAAATGTTGGCAAGCTATCGTGCAGAAAATCGGTCGGGCTGCGCAGCAACGATTTCCCTTTCGCGAAACGATTCGATTCATTAACGACACGAATACGTTCGTTGCGTGTAAGACATTGATCCTTACACGCTGATGGACATATCCGTTCGTCCACTACAAAAAAAAAAAGGTTACCGTTGACGTAAGCCCCTTCGTCATGCTTAAATGTGCTACCGTGAGAATTTGCTGTTCCAGGATAATTAGTAATGATAAAAATTACATATCTAAAAATTATTGTTGGAAGCAAATTCGTTAACTTTCGTCAAGATTCTTTCTTATAAAAAAAAGTCGTAACAATTAGTTAAAATTCTACAATAATTTAACTCGTTTTATGTACTTGCAATAAGTAATACTTTTTCGTAATTCCTAACTACTTCTAATCCACTCGTTACATTTTTTTCCTCGTGTCCTTTTCCTCCTCCTCATCGTCTGTAATGATCTGCACGCTTCTGACTGGGCCTGTCTTTCTGTATCTCGATGCCGGTGTCGTGGTGGTCATCGGAACGGTCGTTGATCGTTCAGTGTTGATCGCTAGATTTACCATTCGCAGCAGCAAAGCTTCTCTAATAGGCGCTGGTAGGATCTCGTCATTTTCATCTACGTCGTGTGTGTAAAATTTCTGCCTGTACACTCTCTTGGGATATCTGTCGTGGTACTCATCATACTGGGGATGATAGAGCGGGCTTAGAGCTCGAGGATAGACCGGACGTCTCAGGGATACTCGCTCACCATATTGCGCTTGTTGATCATACGCGAGTTCGGGTCTCGGAAGCGGCGCCTGAAAGCCCGCTGGATACGACGGATATGGCTGCTGATCATATAATGCATCTTCGAGGAAGCTCTTTGGATATGATAGGGCTTGTACGCCATATTGGCTCACCAGTAGCCTCCTTAGCAACATCTGGAAGTCTCGTCGACTCAGAGGAGGTGCGATCGGATTCGGTGGCTCTGGAGGCAGCGGCAGTGCGCCAGTTCGGTAAGGATATACAGTCTCGGGCGTGGTTGCCTGATAATCCCTGTCATCAGGAACTACCGCATTTGGAATCGGTCGTAGAATCGGCCGTGCTCTTTGGTCGGCGTCCGAATACATCAGCGGTCGTACAGGACGTGGACGCATATAGTTCATGTTTATTGCGATCCGCGCCTCATCTTCAGGATCGGGTACGGGAGTCTCCGTCAGGTAATGAACGTTGGCATCTGTCGTGCTCGAATAGACCGGCTGATGATTCGACGGAGGTCTTAACAAAATTCTACTGATCGGTATTGCTCTGTAGACGCCTCCCTCTTCCTCGAGATTACCCGGTTGGGATGGAACGAGTATCCTGGGCGGCAATTCTCGCAGATACTGCTCGGGCTGCTGTCTCATGAAGACAGGCTCGGTGCTCTGTCTGACATAGTCCCGAATATCTGGTATCCTGGTTGTAGAGCCGTGAAGTAAGGTCTGCTGAGTCGACGTACGTTCCTCTTGAGGGGGTTTCGTTTCAGCCTCGTAGACCCGAGAACCTTCGTACTTCGGACTGTCGAATCGACCACCCGCTCCTAGATTATCTTGACGATTGACATAGAATTTCGGTCGTTCTGTGCGCGAAGTAGTGGAAACCCTCTGGAGAATTCGCGATGGAGATGTCGTGGTGAACAAAGGACGCGTCGTAGACAATGAACCGCCATAAACGTCGGAATGTTCGTCGTTATCATCAGAATTCGACTTCGTTGTCTCGTCGTGTAATTGCCTTCTCAAATTGTTCCCCGTCGTGATTTTGACCTCGTCTTCCTTCTCTACGAAATCCTCAGAGATCGGCGGGAGACTGTGTTCAATTGGTCGCTTGGCAAAGATGATCTTTCGATAAGCACCACTCTTGTCATCCGTACTGGGTCGATTAATTTGCGAATCTTCGTCTTCGATGTCTTCCTCTATGACGATCGGTCTCTGCTGACCATTGATGACTAAGCGCGGCCTGTTCTTCGCCGTGCCCTTTAAGTAGTGTCCGAATATCGTCTTTGGTGCCTCTGTAGTGGTGGTGCTTGTGGTCGTCGTGGTGGTACTCGTAGTTGTCTTCCTCGTTCGAGGAATCGACTGTACCACTGACGGTCTCGTCGACGATTCCGTCGTCGTGGCGTACACGATGGTCGGTCTTTTCGTAGTTAACGTACGGTTAATGCGCGGCATGCTTTGCACGACTGATACGTGTTCCTGCAATGGCGACATGGTGGTTGCTTTAAAACCCGTCCCGTTCGAAGAGGAGTACGAAACTCTCTTTATCTCGCCGTTAGCGTCGACAAAACCGAATGTGCCTTTAATGTTGCCCAAAACATCACGACTCTCGACCTGACAAAGCAAGTATTTTCCGTTCATTTTTTTCGTGAGAATGGCGTCATTCTTACGTCTTGCATGAACAAATTAATTTTTTTATTAATACAATTATCATAAATGTGAAAAATAAAAAAATGTTTTAATTAAATAATTTTATATAGATATATATAATAAATACTAAACTATATAATCTTGCTTTATTAAATATTTAAATGATAATAATATATTTCCAAAATATATTTCAATAATAATTTAAATTTAAACATATTATTCGCTTTATTTATTAATTTAAATAACAGAATTTTTTGAAAATTTTATAATTATAGATGAGACTGATGAGAGGATAAATAAAATTATATAATAAAGTATAACTTTTCTAATTGCCTGCTGTAATCATGGCAGTCCATTAGATTTTTGTATCTATTGAAGTTACTGTTGATATTGATATAATTAAAATTGTGCTATTAGCATTGCTCACTTAGCATGTTGTTATTTTAATTGCAATCAGAAGTGAAAAGAATTGTTCCGGCTAATTAATATTCGATACTGTGGGAACCGACTGTGCGGTGCAATTTATGATTCTCGGAAAAATAGATGATAGGCGCGGTTAAATTACGCGCTTAAGTAGTTACGCACATAATTACCTTGAATGAGCCATCACCAGCTTCGTAACCATACGTGTAAGAGCCGTCTTCGTTCACCTTTCTGATCTGCTTCAAGATCGCCACTTGATCATGTTGTGTTTCCGATGTTTGCTGGTCCGTGACGTTCGAACAGCTCGCGGTTGCCAGACAGAAGAATGCCATCAGCCATGGCGTCATCTTAAAAGGAAAGATGAATTTTCTCTATGAAGAAAACGCAGTAACTCAATAACGTGACGCTGATGTATTGTGAATATCACGAGAAGATATCCATACAGCACACTTTATCCGAAGAATATCCTAAAAATGTTTTTAGAACATAGAATATTCTCTGGATGTTTTTAGGACGTTCCTTGGAGGCTGTGTGGTTAGTGACAAAAATTGCAATAAATCGTTGAATATACGAATTCTGAAATGACAAACTTAGATTTTAGTGCGTAGAAATTGCGTGCTCTTTAATTTATTCAACGATTATATTCAAAACGAAATACTTCCAATACGCGTTCACGTTCACATAATGACGCACTTGTCACTCTACAGCATTTCGCGTCCTAAAGCATTTTCTCAGAATAAATCTTGAGAATATATGGGCGAAACATCGCGTATACAATCGCCTTTATCAAGCCGCACACTTTCCCACGGGCACCAATATCGGTTTCGCGAAAAAAATCATCGAAACATTTAGACCGAGCACTTGCATTTAGATTGATAGTGACTGAAATTGATCTCGCTCTCTCCCTCTCTCTTTTTCTTACGCGGGCACCATGAACCACGTATTCGCGCACTCGCGCCAGCTCGAAATACTCGGCGATATACCTTGTTGGAACTGGAAACCATGTTACCGCGGATGCGGTGAATGTTCTTAATACGGCGTGGGGTGTCGGGTGCCGTTATATATAGGGTGACACAATAGGCAACCACCGCCGCGCCCCTTCCACGGCGCAATGCGTCGCGCCGCCATGTTCAACCTTGATGACCCTTAAACATTCATTAAGGCACTGGGATACTAAATGACAGCTCTCCTGCTTAGTAAAAATGCGAAGCGTCGCGTGCATTTTTACAACGCCTCGGTAGAAAATACACGACAATGAAGGTTCGTGATTGCGATTGCTCATCTCGATTATATGTTCTTTCGTTGCACACAATTGCACAAGACAGGACATTACTCTAACGACTCGAAAACATAGGAAAAGTCGCCGGATGATCGGCTGCTACGCGAAGTGAATGTCGAAAAGCGGCTGTATTTTTTCTTTTTTTGTTAAACAAATTAATTCGGTTAGTATTTAAGTTTTACATTTTGCTCGAGTTGCTTTTTTTGTAAACTGGATTTCCCTTTTCTTTCATTGATACCAAAACCATCGATAATATCCTATTAGAATCGAAGATGTCAATTTGTTAATTTTCTACCCTTGTTCTTGTTTAATGAAAATTTATTTTAATATTACCTATAAGTCTCATAATATCAGAATTATTTGTTTTACATTTACATATCTTTAATCTTTCTTATATCTAATGCATAAAAGAAAAAAAATGAAATTATTAGCGAGGCTAAAATGGCATCTTTAATTTTATGGGAAAAACAATTACGATTGCCATGACCAAAATTCGCCCATTAATACTTTTTTATTACATTTTTTTATTACAAGAACTACAGTACGATTGTAATTAACATATCTTAACGATTATGGCTGTAAAGATATGTTCATCTTATGATTATCACAATTAAATATGATGAGTGAAAATTATTATTTCCGATTGTGGCAACCATAACATTTTTTCTGTGTATTAAAATACAGAATTTCGTTTAAACGTAAATAAATAAAAGAAAAATTCATATACAAAGTATTAATTATGTACATATGTAGAGGCTATGTGTATAAAAGTTATGTATTAGGTGTTGGAATTAATTCGTAGCGTTTTACAAGTGATGGGAAGTACTTTCATTAATGTATTTTTTAATGCTCATGTGAAATAAATAACATTCTTTCATTTAAAAACGCTACGAATTAATTCCAACACCTAATATTTTGCGAGTATCTCCGTGTTCATATACATTCTTGAAATATTTATGTTTTGTGAACGTTGGAATTTATTTTATCAGAGAGAACGAGGAGTAATCTAATCAGAGTGCTCCTAAATACCGAATATCAGACTATTCCTCTCTCTGACAAAATGAACTGCCTGCAACGTTCAAACGTTGGCATTTCAAGAATGAATATGGACACGGAGATAACCCGCGCGAAATAGCTTTTATATAGAAAGCACTCGTGAAAGCCTCAATGGTATTAGTTCTAATGATATGAAGATGGGCATCAGTGTAAAGAATAGTCCTGAAATTTATTTCTGTGTTTTTGTATCTGGAAGAATGTATCGTTAATATTTCAATAAAATGTGATAAGTTTATCAGAATTTATAATAATTCCTTTTATTGTACTTTTAAGCAACATATAAGTATTATATATATAAATTGTTGATTTCACTGGCATACATTTCTGATGATTTCATTAAATTACATTAAAATTAAATACATTTAATTTTAATTAATGTTATTTATTGTTCATTTTACATGCTTTTAAAAAACATTTCTCTAGATATATTAGTTATTGCGACAAATTTTGTCAATTTCAGTGGTTGAATTGATAAAGACATTGGAATGTAAGTTCAGATTTGAATTCTGACTGAGGTATTTTTTGCAATAAATTATTTACTTAAACAATTAATTTTTTAAGATCAATACTTATTAACATCAATATCATTAAATTACTTATTAATTTATGTATATATATATATATATATAATTTGTAATATTATTATCTTAGTTTCAGTTATATTTTAAACCCGAAAATTATTTCAGAAGTTTACAGAACTAGATATGTTTTTAAATTTACATCAAAATATTATCCGTGGGTACAAAAAAATTTTTTTTATCCGGAAATCATATCGTGATATTCTTATGTATTTCGATGCTCTGAATTCGCTGTCCAAATTGCTTTATCACGTAATTTTTTTTTATTAAACAGAAAAGCTCAATTTTTAAATTACCAGCTTGCATATTAATTTTTGCATTTATCATTGAACTTATTTTCTCTTTTTACCTTATATTTGCATATTGAAAACCAAGTCATAAATGTTCTAAAAATACTGAAAAATCGAATTTGGTTTCAGAGTATTAAAATACATAAGAATACTTTGGTCTAATCTCTGGATCAAACATTAAATTTTGTTTTGTGTGCTTATGTTATTTGAGATCCAGCTTAGATTGATAAGACCTTCTTGTTACTTAGTTGTATGTTTACATACTAATTAATGTTGTTTTTTAATGTTCAATTAATTTTATCTTTTCGAAATATTTACAACTGTAAGTTTTAGACTTTAAAGACTTGAAAGTCTGAAAAATCACACAGTTGATGAAACCTCGAAGAAAGTGTATTGATAATGACAACGTAAAAGGACGGAAACGCGTTTGCTGTAGAGAGAATGAGCGTGATGTTCTGACAGAATGGAACATAAGAAGAAGTTTGGCTTCGCGGGGACAAGTGAAAGCCACGTGGGAGTTGACGGACGGGCAAGAAGCACACAGTAGTAGACTGTAAAATCTGTAACAATAGTTCCCATAGTGTGCAACACCGGTATTGTGGTATTCGCTCCACTCTAGGCACTCCCACAGGACAATTATTACATCATGCAATTTCCTCCGGGTTTCGTATTCACTTTTTTGATGCCACCTTGATATGCCTTGCGTTCGTGGACGTATCGGCTGTCTATCTCACCTCGGCGTCGCACGTTTCCTCCGCGGGAGGATCATTGTCTCTCGCGGGCCCGTATCTCGGGGCCCGCGAATGCTAACGCGAGATCGGCGGACCTATTGAAATCTTAATAATTAAAATATGCAGGATATCCGGGAAAAGTACGGGGGTACGGGGTACGTTAGGAGACATTAATACTTTCTCTTAGCTACTAATTGCTCGAATCTGGAATCAGTGCCTTTTTAATTTCTACATTCAACTTCTGATGAATAGAATATTGTTAAAAAATAACTTAATTACAATTGCTGGAAATGACATCACAGATGAGCAATCGTTCGTAACGTTGTTGGTTTTGTAATTGAAATTAATTTTTTGTCGGAAGAAAATTTGTTTGGAATTGAATGAAGAATTTGATCTTGTTATCTGTTTACGCTCTTGAAGCTTAATTCACCAAAACACTGCAATTCTCAACGTTGTATAACGCTAATTAGACTTCCTGACAAGTTTCTGCTAGAAAAAAGTCAACTTTTTTACATTACTTTGTTAATAAGAAACTGCTATTGAGTATCTTTTATTTAATTTTCGATTTTAAATTATGAAGCATTTAATTTGTTGCAAATTGTAATGTGTTTGAGAAATCTCTATTAATTATAATTTTTTAATTGTTGCTTAAGTACAACTAAACAGCTAGACAATTGTGTGATTAGTTTCTTCCAAAGAAAGTAGGTAAGGAGTTAATCGTAACGCAACTACCGGTTACACATGATCTCAATTATATTTCGACTGACACACCTACTTCGTTACCTACGAAATATCTCATATTATGTCCGTGGAAACCATAGGTCCGTACTCCATTTTCAGTGACTGTCAGTGGCCAAAAATCCACCGACACCGTTTCTTATTACGGCAATGATTCGGGCGTGCCGAAACGGTACCATGAGTGAATATTGCAAAACGTCTTAATATGTAATCGGACAACTCGCATGACACAAATATTAGAATACGGATTCATCAAATGTAATTAACATTTTAAATTTTTGACAAATTTATTTATTTATGAAAAAGACGAATTATAAATTCTTGGAGAAAAAATTCCTTGATAATTCATAATTAATAAATCCATTTAAAAGAGCGTATTTTGTATGTCAGATATATTTTATTAAACATAGCTTCTTTTTTCACATCTCATTGCGTTTCTAAAAAAGTATATGATTATAATTAAATAATATGTAAATATAGAAATACAAATATCTGAGAATGAATCTCATTTTATCATGCGTGTAGATCGAAAATCCTTTTATAATTCACAGATTTATTATTTCCGAAGAAGTATTAAAAAGTCATCGTAAAATGTTTCCCATCCTGAATACATATTTTATCATCTGTAATGAACTGAATATGCGTTGGTATTGACTCTTTGATGTCATAATGTGCAACGCCTCTGATATACTACCTTTCACACAGCGTTGCATGGCGTGAAAAATGCATCAGGAACCACGCTATAAAAGCAAGGAACATTAACTCTTTCCTACACAAATAATTAACGATGTCATGGATACAAAATAAATATTTCAAAAAATATTTATTCAAAAAAGAGAAAAGTGTAATTCAAGAAAGTAAAAATTAAATTTAGAAATAAAAATAATAAAAATATGCGTGAATTATTTTTTTGGATCAAATTTCTGAAAGCAATGATTCGATTAATAACACTGTGTCGTGTATTACAAAAATATAATATATACTTTAGGAAAATTTTAGATTGCTAGTTTTTAATTATAGAAGCTGTTTTCATCACATATAAATTACATGCTTATATATTAATGTTGGATTACGTACTAAGCAATAAGATATCATATAACTTAATTACGACAGATTCTTTAAAGATAACGAGGTATATTAATATTATCGTCATTAAAAATCATATTGTTCGTCTATTCGCGGACGTAAGTAAGAAACTGACTTCGCATATAATGAAAAGCGAATTTCTCTACGACGAAATTATTGTAATTAGATTACTTCAGAGGATTTTGCGTATGTATGTGTGCTCATCTGTGTGCGCGTGGGCCGCAATTGTCATCTTTGTTACCGGTTTTCTTGCGAGCTAGCTCACTGGCAGCGCGTCAACTACGTAGCGCATCTAAATGACATAAACTGCCGCTGTTAAGTTATGTCAATCTACGTATTTATATCCGTTATGAGAATGGCAAAAACGGAATGATTGTCACATTCTTCTTACATCTATCACATGAGATAGAGGATGTTGCGTATGACCGTCATCCTGTACATGATCTATTCCGTGTGATTGAACCGTTGACATTCACTAATGACGTTTCTATCCACCTGTCTGATTATTACAAGTGGTTATCTTTTCTTTTTCATCGAATGTGAACGCGGGATAATATATTAGGAATTTCTTTTAAAATATATTTATTAATAATTTATTTATTTATTATTTACGTAATTAGTAATTTACGTAAATTATTTAAATACCCTATATTAATAAATATATTAAATTAATATAAATTAATATTCTATCTTTTCCTCATTTTTAATAATCTTTTTATAATTAAACTATTTATTATTTTCTTGTTACATACATATGTACAGTAATTCGTTTCCTGTCAAAGATTTTATTGCGGTATAGATTTTTATGCTTTTGCTAATTGATCGCGTTTAACACATCACATAAAGTATCACTTACGACAATTGTATAGTTACAAGGATATTTATGGATTATTTAGAAGTCTGAAATAACGTACTGTAGAAATACGCAGTTGTTCGTTAAATGACAGCTGCTATTGTCTAGCTCATCTTTTACCGGTAAAATAGAGAGCGTGTTTAGAAAGCAAGTGGAACTTTCGCTAACGATCTGCGGCTTGCGTTAACCGCAAAACCGTAAATAAACCGTGGCTATAATATTTGACCGTGGTCCACTGAAACTGAGTTCAAGGTTGCACATCTTGTTATTAGTAGTTATTACAGTCCCAAAATTTTAGTGTGAAACATTAAAAAAATAAACATAGTTGTCTCCAATGCTGTTATACAAATTATTTGTTTTTCGCTCGATTAATCGCTCATCAATATATTAATAAAAACAATCAAAACTTCGATTTATAGATTTATAGATACGTAACGGCAAGTTCAGTTTCATTGCATTAGACAGCTAATAGAACATGATACATCTCGACATAGTGTTGAAAATAAATCATCGATCCAATTTACTTTCATGATTGTATCCACGCGCGCACGTTTCAAACTTAGATAATATATTTAGCAACGGTCATTCACACGTACATACAAACATGCTCACAGGCTGTCTGGCGTGGTTTGATTTAACACTTTACTCGACCCTTTCATTTTCAATGACTTTCACCCAGGCGCTCACAATCTACTTTTACCGCAAAATCAAATATATACGATGGATAATTTACATCCTTGTTTAAATTAAATTATATACTCCGTAAATGTTTATTATACATTTGAATTCTAAAAAAATCTTAAATTTATTATTAACGATATTACCGTTCAGATTCTGCGTACGAAATGTTTCGCCGGAATTGACATTTCATTAGGATTACCTTTCAAGCGAAACTAACATACATGGTCATTATGCATATCGATGTGATTAGATACGCAAAGTGACGAGAATAAATGCAACATAATATTGTACATATAAGATTTATTCAACCTTTCCAGAGACAATTCTTTCGAGCTGAGAATAGAAAAGGTAAGTTAGATAGAACGTGATATGCGATAATAGAAGTGTACTCGAAGCATGACTTGGAAAATTGCAATTAATATCGCTATTTTTACAAGCCGTCTTCTCCAGGTAGGATCGCTCGTGAGATGTTACTGCGCGCTGAAGAGTAATCTTGCCTTCATTTTTATGGGCAAACATGCCGATTGCTATTTCACAGCGGCACGTGGTTCATAATCGGAGCGGAGAAAACGCCGCAGGTGGATAACACGTAGCTGCCGTTCGTGATGTAACGAACGTTTATATACATCGTGCACAACGACGCCGCCTTTCCCACTTTTCCAATTTCTTCTCGCGGAAGCGCCTGGCGCGCGTGATTCAACTGTGGCACGAAGCAAAAATGACGCCGGGCGATGGTCCGTTATTCTCACCTCGTAAAAATTGTATGTTCGCATAGTCAATTACATACAATTCGCCTTGGGCCGTCAAATCCGCGTCAATTGTACGAGGTAATATTTCATCGACGCAAATGCAGGAATGCGATATTCGTAACTTCTATTAAACTAGAGAGAAAGAGAGAAAGAGAAAGAATTCGCGTAATTATTATCTGTAAGAATGATCTGCTCACTTTCTTAATAAACAAACTTTAATCTATGATCTTAGTCAAATCATGTGACTTTAATGGCGAGATAATAAGCTTATACTTTCTTTATTTCGTAATAAAATGCAAATTATATCAGTACTGCATGTAATATGACGTATCGGAGTTGCGAAATCATAGCCGTGGCAAATATTCGTAACGTGCGAAACTCGTATGCAACTATTATAAGCGTTTTATTTCCGAAAACATGCGAAATTTATTTATTCGAAGGAGAAAACACCGTCTATAAATAATCAAATTCGTTATGCTGTACGATATAATGATTAATTATAGACTCCGGTCGCATGTTTTCTTCTTCCAATAAATGTAGATTTATGGAGGAACGCGGATATCCAGTTACGTTACAAGTTATACACACACAAATGTTTGCTGCGATTTTATCACAAACAAATATTCGATACGCCTGTTTCAATCTCCATTCGTGCGTGCTGATATTTTCATTTTGCGAGCTGATATTTTCATATTCAACGAGCGAAAGTGGATGACATTGCGAGGATTGGGGAAATAAAGTGACAACTTAACACATTTTCGCAATGATATTTTTCTTTCGATTATGCTTACAAATAATACAAAAAGAAAACAACATAACGTAAGACTCTTCCTTATGAAGATTTATGCGCAATTGTCGTATCATTAATTATGCGGATGTATCATTAAATTGTAAGTATGAATTGCTAAGTAGTCGCTATGCATTTTAACGCTAACGAGTATTATTTACAGTATGAGTAGAAAACCGCCGCACTGAGCCCGTTATAGCAACGACGTGATTGCGATTAAACCACGAAATCATTTATTAAGACATATCTTCTTGCGGTGATACGTTAATCTCCTCAGAAATGTGTATCGAATTGCGTTTTACGGGAACGCGAACTGTAACGATGCTGTCAATTATACTTGACAGTGCTCTTGATAACTGTTGAAATCATTTTCCGATTAATTTTAAGTGAGTTTTGTTTTAAATGCCTTATTTGAGAATTAAATGTATATATGTACTCGAGACACATTGGAATTTCAATTAACTGAGCCTTACTAGTATATTTTTAATGATAGAACATTTCTCGTTAAGATTTTATTGAAGGAAAATTAATTATAGATTTTATTAAGTCCCCATAATGATATAACACACATATCCGACAAACCCTTATATGGTTTTCTTTAATGACTATGGTAAACGTGATTTCATCGACATACACGACTTACCACCGTTTCCTTCCCGGACTTGATATACATATATTTCCGCGGGTTGAGCAGTCGGAACGCATTAAACTCGAATCGATTCTCACACTTGTGACAGAGAATGCAAATAGAAAGTTCGTGGCAGTTACGACGCGAATAGAATGTTGTCCCTATAAACCGTCTACGCCGATAACAGTGTATTGCAGTTTCCCCGACAGTCGACTCGGGTGAACCCTACTCGCGGCAAGCTTGCAAAATTTCACATTGTAAAGCCTATTCTACAATGTGCTCTTTGTTTCCTGTTTCTTGTCTTTTACTTTTTTCTCCTTTGCAACCGTTTTATCAACAATTGTATTTTTTGCTACGTATTTCTCGTTTCTTTCGTAATTTGTTAACTTTTATCTCGAGCGAGATAAAATAAAAAATCAGATAAGAAGCAAAAAGACAAGATGTAAAAAATAACAAAAGGCAAGAAACAAGAAACAAAAAGTACATTGTAGAACAGGCTTAAAAAGCCGAGTAAACTTCCAACGCGACGTCCCCGTATCGAGTATTAAAATTAACTATCGTAATTAAAACGCGAGCGATGTTTGTGTCGTAGAATTCAAAGACGGGGTAGACAAACCTGGTAATTTTGAAAGTATTAGAAACGTTACAAATTATTAAATCGGCGGAGAAATTTCTATCGCGATTGTTATGGGATTTTACATAACGTTATTTATTCTTAAAATCAGAAATTTACAGTGATAATTTCAAATTGAGCAGAAATGAATAAAAATTTAAAATGTAAATTTCGAATTTATTTTTTAACTTGAAAAATGTAAAATATAGTGAGAGACGTACATTAAGACGTACATATTTAAAAACAGAGATTTATATAATAACTTCAAACTAAATTGAGCGAAAATTTAAAATACAGAGTTTAAATTTGCCTTTCAACTTGAAGAACGTAAGTCTATCGACGTACAATTTATCTTTTATATGCACACGATTAGATGTTTGAGTAAAAAAATTAGAATAAGCAAGAATGAAGCAACAATAATCAATTGCATACTTTTATATCACGATGAATTCTATGCATTACATGACACGAAAGTATGGAAATGCAATATTGTGTGCCTATATAATCAAAAGTATATCGAAACACCAACTGATTTGATTTGACTAATTATCCCCTTCTGTGCTTGTCGTGTTTCGCTCGCCTTTCATGCGACTCGATGTTGCACTGGATCGACATTTTGTAATCGAGTCTAGCATTATTACGTGAGTCTAGCAGGCTTACGGGGTCGCGAATAAAAGGTCCGCAGCCGCGCGACGAAGTGTTTCGTTTGTATCGCGGAATCACTGTGGATACCTTTATGACAGTACGGTGTTAGGGACCCGCGAGAAATTGCCACGGTAATACATCGTATATGCGTGCATGAGTATTGCGTCAGGTCGTTGGCTTTCACTCTCTAACGTGTCTCATAAACGTGCACGATACTAGAGTGAAAAGAGAAGTGTCCTCGGAATCGGCTTGAGAAACGGAAGGAACCACATTTGGTGTCAACTCGACGCGCGAATAAATAAAAATTTCACTACTTTTAATGAACGCATTGTTTCAACAAGTTGTCAGTTTCCCGAAACGATGAGACTTGCTCGAATAATTTTTTTTCTTGTTGTGTGTTTGGAGGAAATGAGATTTATGACGAGATTATTTAACTGAGAAATCGTGGAAAAAAAAATAAAAAGATATGATTAGCTGAGAGGATTTAAACAATATTAAACAAAGAGGATTTAAATTTTTATCACGTATCACGTTTAGCCACTCCGGCTCTCCGTTATTGTTACGAGTTACACTGTCCATGTAATCGTACGCGCGCGGTTCCTCCATCCAATATCACATACTTTAATCTCTTTAACCTTCGTTCTCCGATTGCATCGTTGAATAATATTATTATTTGTGCGTTAGCCGAGACGAACGGATAGCGCAAGAACGCTTTGAAACACGCATTGGACGAAAAGCGAGCGTTATATATATTAGGTGTTGGAATTAATTCGTAGCGTTTTTAATGAAAGAATGTTATTTATTTCACATGAGCATTAAAAAATACATTAATGAAAGTACTTCCCATCACTTGTAAAACGCTACGAATTAATTCCAACAACTAATATATATATATATATATATATATATATACAATTACGGACCATCAAAGCATGAAAGCGCTATCGAGAACAAGGTAATTCAGAAAATCCCACGTTACTGCAAAATAAGAATTACAGGAAGACCGCAAGATCCGTTTGTAATAATAAACTTTGAATGCTTCTCAGAAAGTCCGCGTTTCCTGTAACGCGCGATTAAGGTAAAAATCTACGGCCTTTATCGCGATACTTTTTTATCGCAATCATGTTCGTGCGCCTTTCTCGCGTCGCGCTGATTATATTAAATATATACCGCACACGCATTCCCCCGCGTGCAACGCATGCATCGAAGCGCTCGTGTGTGCCATTCACTCGGCGATATATTTGATCCCAGCTTCGGCGCCACATGAGATATTATACTTTATATATAATGCATGTACTTATATTGTAATACCCTCTGTATACGCATGGGCCGACATTATGATGTAATCGGCGCGAAATTCTCGACGGTTTAGCTCGCGAGGAACGCTCGAGGCAATACCAAATGATAAATATCGATGAGGGACGATTCGAGGATCCTAGAAAGATCTCTTAAGAATCGCGATTCAGATTGCATCAGTAGTTATTAGCGCGGCTACCTCGAAGAAACTGATCGATCTGACCTACTGCAAGGGACGTAGGTGCAGCGGAGGCTTTCAAGGGCGCGACGTAATAGAACGCTTGGGGTTCTCTCTGCGATTCCAACAGCTGGAGCCTATGAGGTTGTTGCTGCTGCGGTTGCTGCTGCTGCTGTTGACGACGTTGTTGCTGCGCGTAGAGCTGCTGGGATTGCTGCAACAGCTGGGCCTGCTGCTTCCTGTAGAGCACCTCCTGGGGCTGGGCTATGGTCGGGGTGGGCGCCGACTGGGCCTGCTTATAGACCGGACGCTGGGCCTGCTGGTACTGCTGCAGCTGCTGCAGACCGAGGAGGGACTGGGACTGGGCTACGAACGGTTGGAGTTTGTGACTGAGGCTAAAGTCACCCACGGTTTGGGGTAGTGTCTGATAAAGTTGGGTATTGTACTGACCGGTCGCGGGATCATACACGAGCTCCGATTGGTAGATAGGCTCAGCGGCTGCGGAGGCGGCGGTGACCGACGTCTGACCGGTCAACTTAACTCTCGAAGTGGGTTGGGGCGATGCTTGGGCGGTCTGGGGCCTCGCAACAGGGGCTGCGGGAACGTGCGAGCCGACTGTGTTCACGTAACGCTCGAGCTCGGCGGCAAAGTCGAGATGGGGCGCATTAGCGGCGGTCGTAGTGCGCAATGGTGATATCGTGGGATGGGTCTGGGCGTAGAGCAGACTGTCGGGACGTTCCGTGCTACTAGGAGAGACATATTGCGCGGCTACTTGGGCGACATGGGGTCGTGGGGTTATTGCAACCGACTGGGCTCTGACTGAGGGATGACGAGTCACCGGCCGACGAGTGGTGGTTCCGAGCGATTGATAGACGCTCGAAGTGACTGTAGGCTGGCTACGGAGGACCGGCGTTGCAGTAGTCTGATATTGGGCCGGGGTGGAAGCTAGCCTAAAAAGAGATGGACTGGAGGACGGCGAAGATTCATAAATGGCGGTGGAGGGCGTGACTTGCACTAAGGTCGAGGGTCTTCTAAAGGCTGATGGTCGCAGCTGCGGCTTCAGATCATCCTCGGTCAATTCTTGGCTAGCATCATCGTCGAGCTGATACTCGGTCTGAAAAATCGTAGTGGGTGCACGAGTAGTAGTTGGTTGATGATACGTGGGTCTCACTGAGACAGGTCGAGGTATTGGCCTGACCACGGGATAATTCGCCGGTCCAGAGAGCTCCTCTTCTTCCTTTTCGGGTTCCTCTTCTTCCTCATCCTTCGGTGCGTTTGGATCACAGGGATTGCCCGAGACATAGGTGAATTCTCTTTTATTGCCGTCTGGATCAATGTAGCCGTATTTGCCGCGCACGACGCAGTCGGTACCGCGAGTCTCCTCCTTGAAGGAACCATCGGCCGCCTCGTAGCCGAAGGTGAAGGATCCATCGTCGTTAACCTTATTATAATTTCTGATTGTCTGTACTGGTGGTGGTTTTGATCCGTGCAGCGCATCCTTAGATCGTGGTGAAGGAAGCGCGCGAGTGCGCGGCTGATAAACCGCCACAGTGTCGAATTCGTCCTCGGCGGCCTGATTGTCTTCTTCCTCGTAGTACACTCGAGGCTCTGTCACGCGAGGCCGGATCTGCATTCGCCGTGCTTCCGTTAGGACGAGCAGACACGCCGGGATTACCTGGCAACGAAGAAGAATTTATTATGGTAGGCAACACACGCTATTGTGATTGGTGCGCGGGGATATGATCATTAACGTGTTGATACGACGTTACGCGTGTTGCGCACAGAAGAAAGTGGCCGGTGCTCTTGCCGGATCGAAATTTTTAGAAAAGTTTCACGAAGTGAAAACGGGAAGTGAGATAGTTATCTTCAATTTTTTCGGAAATCGCGATCTGTAAATTTTTTAATTCTATTAAAATCTGAATAAATTAGATACGCGTAGGTAAAATATTTGTTTTCTGAAATTTTTCAAGGAAACAATATTTGTAGTATGTGCACGATCAGTGTATTTCTATTTTTTATCAATATTTGAAATTTTTATAGTAAAAATATAATAAATTTTTTATGGTAAACATATAGAATGAGGTGATACAATTTCGAATATTGTACAATTTTGAATCAAATAAGATTCGTGTCTCACTTTCAAGATTCAAGTTGAATTTTTTCTATATCCTTTAATATTCTTCATACAATATTAGGATTATCAAACTTGAACTCTGAAAATTGGATTCAAATTTGATTGTGTTCAGAATTATATCATTTTACATTACATTTAATTGATATAATACATTTAACCTGACTCTTTACAGAGAAATAATCTTACGAAGTAATGGTGAAGAATTTGAGAATTCTGACCTCGGCATTTATGTGCGTCGAGAAACAACTGAAACTTAATAACACGTATCAGCGGCATTAAGTAGAAATATACGATGCATGTCAGACGCTGGCGATTTTTTACTTGCGGCGAATGGGGGAGATACGTGGTTTTATCGTGTCACGCGAGAAGCGTAATCGAAATTGTTGAAGCCACTCGAGACGGAATAGATATGGGTCTCAGCCGGCTAGTCTAGTTTCCATGTACGAAGCCAGATCCGCGGTACGGAGGTACGCTTATAGTCAATAGGAAACAGAAGATGGAGCGAGGAGAGAGCGAGTTTCGCGGATCAGTGAGTTCGTGTGTGCGCGCAAAATTCCTTGTCGCTCGCTCGAACGCGACCGAATGCTCGGCTTCGCGGCTGTTAAACGAGAGCACGAGTGGTATACGGCCGCGGTCGACGTCGTAAAAGGTTAGAGCTTGCTAGATTACATCTAGATTTGCTCTGATTCCACGACTGTGTCTGTTGCGGTAAATTCCATTTATAACGCGAATTTTGTTGTCGCGAATACTTCAAATTCCTTTATGAATTACTAGTCGGTTATCAGATCTTATGAATTAAATCTGATCGTTATCCAGATTTATAATGTGCTCTAATTGCTATTGCATTAATAATCAATGCTGTACCAACAAAGATTACAAAGATACATGCACTTAATGAAGTTGACGAAAGGAGAGATGTTGATACTTTGTAAATTAGTTGAAAGACAGATACGTATTATATACAAGATTTTTGTAACGAGTAAGGATTTTTTCCCTGTATTTCTATTTCCAAGATTGTTTTATTTCCAAGTAACAAACTGAAGTTGCCATCATTTTAACAACATTTTAGAAAAATGGACAAATGCTCATCAGCTTACTATCTGAGTTATGAGTCATTATTTAAACAGCCTTTCAATATTTCCCAGTTCAGAATCCATCACTCTACCGTGTCTTGCTCTACGGGATAAGCGCTCACGCGTTTTTCTCGCGAGGCTGACCGTGCGTCCTCTGACAAAATGTGGTCTCGACTTCCGGTAAGGCGGCTCTCGGTGGGAACCGCCCCGGCGCACACGTGTTACGTAATTTCTACTACTCGGCTGACCCGAATACGGGGCGAGGCAGGAGCGCGGTCGGCGTGCCTACCGTGAGAGAGAAAGAGATTCAGATTCAGAGCGTCGTAACGTAACTCGGCGCGCATGTTTCGCCGCCATGCCAGCCGCTTCTGGATCTCCTTGAACCAAGTCGAGAGCAAAACGCGCGCGCGCACAAAAGACAGGCGGCGGTAACCACACCTAGTGACGACCCACAGGAAACGCCGTGTACCTCTTGCTGACTGCAATAATATAAAAGATAGACACGCGAAGAAAAAAAAAAAGTCTATTATTCTTCGATTGCCGTTGAGTCAATCGAAAGTGTCAGGCACGCAGGTTTAACATTTTTATATAATGATGCGTGGAGAATTAATGAGCCTTTTACTTTCTCAGGCTATTCTAGATTCGTATCTTCAATCGCTTCAATTAATGCTGTTAATAATGCGTACATAATCAGTATCTTGCCTTTTAATTTTTATCGTCGCCGTAAAACGATCTTTGTTTTTACTATCGGTACCGTTTAGAGAATAACGAAGAGAATATACATGTCCGGACGCGGATGTAGTAGTAGTCGTTAGATTCCGCATGATAATGTTCGCTCCTTGAAATGGCTTCGCGCCAGCCGAGCGCCGATAAGATCGATTCACTCGACTTCGCGATGACCAGGTGATTGGTAACATTCGACGATTGGCACACGATCCGTCCTTGGGACGGGAAGGCACGTCCTGGGACTTTCGAGCCGATACGGTATGGCTGTCTTGGGCGTGCGCCGATTAATTTCCAAATCGACCCCGTGATAAAATGTTGACGCCTTTCTTCAATGCCGACGATGACAACGACGATGACGACGTAGCGCGTTGCGTGCTGACGAAACAGTCGCCGGACTTAATTCGGCATACACATGACAAATGGGACGGTGTCGCAAGCGTGGTCGAGAAGTATGCGAAAGTGGTCTCTCATAAGCGATTGCTCAGCCGGAGCAATAGCTCGTAGTCGCGAAATTCAATTGCAAACGTAAAGTTCGCGGGAACTGTAATGAGATGATTAGCTATTGAGAGGTACAGTTCTATATCCCACTTTCCGTGTTTTCGTCACCTTCTACGAACCAATCGTTTAAATCGGTGGAGCGAGGAGAGAGAGAGAGAGAGCAAAGAGAATAAATCGATACGCGCAGAATTTTCACGAGTAGCGCGAAATCCGTAACTGTCCGTCGCCATCATTGACGAAACCAGAGAAACGCTGTCGCTCTCCGAAGCTTTTCGATTACTTCCGGGTTCTGAATTTTTAGACGCTCGCCCGATCATTAGAATCGAGGTAAACTGTTCGATTATCTAACCAACGATCGGAGGGAAACGAAATTGACTACGTACCCGCTTCTAAGCGCTCCCTGAAAATAGGAAAGGTCTTCGATCGGTGGATACAAACCGATTCGCGATTATCGGACCCGTGCGGAGAGTTTCTGCGCGCGGCAGAGTTTCGACGAAATCGACGAGAAGACTTGCAACGTCGTCATTATCGTCGGCCACGGTATACGCGCTCGCAACTGTCCGGACCATTGAAAGCGTGTACAGGCTAATGACTCCTCCATCTGATTCGGGTTAGTGGAAAATCGTGACGCCGAGGTAGGGCTATGTAATCAACGTTGTGGCATGCCAGTCACATACAGTGAGAGGCACGGACACATTCGGTCCGTGGCCCGATCCAGTTGGGCGCAATCGACCACGGCGCACCACGCCTTGACTATAAGTGAGCCTGTAAGCCTCCGCGCGCGAAACTGTCCGGAGAAAGGAAGAATCGTTGCGCCGCGCAAATCCGCGTTCGCCGCGCTCAATAAGCATACGTCCTTCTTCTCGCGCGTACACTTATCTATCTTTAATTTCGATTATTTTTGCGGATTACGGTTTTGCGGGCGACGCTGTAGATTATCTCCTTTTTGTCTAGAAATATGAAACACTCAATTAAAATCAAATCAATCAAAATAACAGAGAGAAAGAAAAAGAAACAAGATGACTGTATGCAATATGGCCTATTTGCTAATTGTATTGTAGATAATTACGTGGATAGTTAACCTTTAAACACCTTTTTATGACATATCTGACTCTTTTCTAATGCTTTTCCCTCGCTTTTCTATTGTTTATAACTTTTTTGTACGTATATAGCTTGGTACCGTTATGCTTCTTAGTATCTGACATTTTAATTTAAAAAAAACTTTTTATATGTACATTTTCATGAAAGTTATAAGCAATCGAATTGGGTTGAGTCACATACCAGTATGTTATTTTTGTAACTCGCGAAGCGTTTAGATAAGAGTTAAATCTTTACTGCACAAATAAATGTTAAAAATATTTTTCATATTTTCAATTGAGGAAATGGCCGGAACAAAGGTCTAATTACAAAATCTTAATTTAAAAATTAAAATAACTTATTACTTTTTTAATATTATATAAAAAAAGCTAATTTCCGAAAAAAGAGTTTAAGTAGAATTGTGCCTTTATTCCGTCCATCCCCTCAATTGATGTTCAGAATGTTCCCTATTTTGAATCTGAGTTTTTAATATTGAGGTCGGCAAAAGTTACAATGCTTAGCTAAGAGATATTGGGTACAGTTGATCAATTGTAAGTGTTGTTGTGTTGATAAAAATTAAAAAATATTGTTTATGTAAATAAAAATTAGATTGATAATAATAAATCAAATAAGAGAAATAATTCATTTTCTTTCAAATCCGACAAACCGAATCGTGCACAGTTTAAGCGAACCGAAAAAATATATTTGCAAATTTTCTTATGAATATTATCAAATACTAAGACCCATTTTAATCGAAAAAATAGGATTCTTTCTCTTATTTAATTTAAAAATACTGTGCATAGCTAAGATAAACTTGAGTAAGATGGCCATCTTTAAAAAATATACTTTAATTTTTGTTATCTTAATAGTGTTATACTAGTACCTACATATATCTTTTCCACGGGAAAGATATACCAATATAACATTATTAAAGATAACAAAAATTAAAGTATGTTTTTTGCATTTTAGATGGTCATATTACCCAAGTTTATCTCAAAGAAATTTTTCATATAACATCTGATTATTCCCACGATTTTTATGAAAGAAATAATCTTCAATGTATTATGTATTATGTAACAGCAAAATAATTACTTGCCGCCAAGATTCACAATCGCTCAATTTTACGCCGAGTACAATTTGATGGCGGGAGACGATTAATAAGCAATATCCACTTTACTCGACGAGCCGTGGGTTTTTAGAAGACGAAAGAACCTCGTACCACCGCGTGGGATCAATCATGTAAGCGGGAGAGCCAATTACCGATCTACGATTAGTGGTGATCTCGTAACGCGCGCTGTTTGTACGCCGATATGTTTTACGTAAAAAATCTGAGGAAGTCTTGAGAGCGAGAGTGCTTGCGGGAAATGTTACTATATATAATACTTGTAATAGCGGTTGTTGTGCAGCTAGATAGATAAACGTAACGGTAAGAGCGCGCACGCGGCGTCAAGAAGCAGGATAACAAGTAGTTCCTTTCACGGTGAAGGTGACGCGTTTAGTTTCGAAAGAAAAAGAAAAATAAGACCTGCGCGACGACCGGTTGCGTTTCTTAACAGTTGCATTCTCGATTTTATTACACATATATACATGTACACGTAGACGCGTACGCACCCTCCTGCACGTATATCCTTATACGTAATATATGTAGATCGGTCGCTGACAACCGATCTGGTGAACGTTTCTCTCGTGTTTCACGCTAGGAAGTAGTTAGAATAGATCGCCCGCAACTTTCCACGTCCAGATTTCCGGAAGCGGTGCAATGGAAGCTGCGTCGCGATCGTGAATTCGTTTCTGATGAACTCAGCGTTTATTATCGGTAATTAGCAAACGACGAGTGTATCGGATCCGCTTTATCTCAAGCCTGACATGATTAATTGCACCAGGAAGGGTACTCTCGGAACGCTATTTACACAGATATCAATTCTGTTCCCGAATGAAGATGGTGACGTAACGAATATATTATACAAACTGCCATGAGAACGTCTGTGAATCTTTGTTTTATTTATCAGCATGCGTGATAAATAAAACATAGTACACGGAAAATAACAGCGTTCCGAGAGTAAAATGTTGTTTCCGGTAGACGCTTGTAACTTATAGAAAATGGAAACGTAAATGCTTATTCAGATGTAAGTTAATTCGAAGGGGAAACTCGAAGGCGATATTGATATTCTAACTGTAATGTGACGATTAAAGCATTGATGCAATTTTAGTCTGAGGTTGCTTATACAACTGGACTACTCAAGGAGGAATGTTATGATTAAGATAAGAAATGAATCCGTCAGCAGCGTATAATCACAAAGTGTATGGAAATCCCATTTAACCTTGCAGATTGAATTTCTTCTCACATAGGAAATCATCGAAGCGTTGCCGGACTCATCATAGGCATAATCGATAAGTAACAAGCATGAATAAAATAACCGTATAAAATCCGCTGTGTCAGCGGAGAATCGGATAGTGCTGAATAACAACACTGGCAAGGATAGGCGGATGACGAAAGCAACCCAAATAATCCATCGCCTCTATAATTATATTGTGACATAATCCCGACGCAATCCAGAATTGAGATCACGGAAAGAGATGGGTGGAAGGTAACATCTCAAGGTCTTGAGTTTGTTAGGAGATTCGTATGATGTCGGGTACACATCGCTGAGAGTTACGAGAAATTGCATCGCGTCAAAAAAAAAAAATGAAAGAAGTGTTTACGACGGTAGAAAGTTACGAGATTGCTCAGACATCTCTCAAAGAATGGCGAGAGATATGTTAATCTGCCACTGTTGAAACGCTGACATTTAAATAAGACTTATTTTTTCCACTACTTTCGATACCTGTCTTCAGATCTCTTCTCGCGCATCAGCGACGCGTGTGTAGATGCCAAATGATAACAGGCGACAATGAGTGCAACAATGAGCGTTACGGGCAACCGTGTAGCGCCCACGTTTATCAACGAGCGAAAGTCACATGTAAGACGTTCCGATTACGTCGAACGCGGCCCCGACGAGGACGCCATAAGGATGTAGATCGGTCACGTAAAGAATCAACCTGACAGCTTTCATTATCTAGCTCTATTATTTTCCCGCGCCGTCTTTCTAAGGCGACGCGGGAAGATGACTTTCTCGATTAGAGGACATTTTCGCGCGCGCGATCGAAAGACGCGAGAGAAGACGCCTCGGAACGTCTTGTCTTTCGTTCTCTCGGCGTTTCGATATCCACCGGAAGTGAGAGAATAAACGGGTTCA
Organism: Acromyrmex echinatior; assembly: GCF_024713525.1. Classification (NCBI taxonomy): domain Eukaryota; kingdom Metazoa; phylum Arthropoda; class Insecta; order Hymenoptera; family Formicidae; genus Acromyrmex; species Acromyrmex echinatior. The sequence goes on from NC_141860.1 coordinate 12,584,819, forward strand.
TAGCTGATTTGCGCCCCGGCTATAAACGAACGCGCCCGCGACCGTTCTCACGTAAGGTCGAAAGAAATATTTGAAAGTGCGACGTGGCGTACATGCGCGAGCTTGGCGCTAACAAAGGCGGTGCTTGGAAAGAGGCTCGAGTATACTTGCGGGTGGTTTCGCGCGCGGCGAGAGCGAACGTGATTCATTTCGTATGGGCATCGGGCGCATACATTGATATGGCGCACGGAGTGCCCTTGTCTTCTGAAAACTGCGCTGACCACACCGGCGATCTATTTGCGTAGCATTCGCTCTCACTTTCTTCCGTCCGGCCAACGAAACCTCGCGGCCAAGCCGCCTTTTGTATTTACGGCTAGCCAGCCTTGCACTCGCTGGTCTCTAACTTTCGTTTTTCTTTATCATTAGAATGTCATTCGGCTATATGCTTTTTCAGATTGCGGGAAAGTCGAAAGCAAATTAATAAGCGCGCAATTAGGCGCATCAATGTCCCACCGCATCTTCATTTCATGGCACAAACTCTTTAATCAATTTGTAATTGATTTTCGTTAATAAACGTTGAAACGTTTCGTTAAAATAATGTTGAAACGATGATTCTGGAATTATATTAAAAGGGATTTTTAAGGGACTTTTGTGAATCGAAATCTTAATTATTGATGAATAAATTAATTTTTTCTTATTCTTTAATTAATTCCTGCTGAACTCTATTAAAATATTCTATTTTTTTTATATCTGACAATATTAGTACTTTAATAGAGTAATTGATTATTCGATATAAGTATTTTAATAATTTAATTGAAATTAATTAAAATAATTAAAGGAATTAATTAAAGTCACGAGCATATTTTTGTGTCGCTTATTTTTTGTTACAGCAACGACATGGCTCAAACATTATTTTGGAATTGCTTACAGTAAAAAAAAAGAAACGTAAAGAAAGAAGGAAGATACTTTAAAATCATAAAAGAACATTTCCATTCCTCTACAATCAGTTATTACACCAAAATTACATTTTAAAATTAATATCATACATTTAAAAATTTTAATGATTCAAGACATTCAAACTCAAAAAATTTAGTTTTTTGGGTTGTGTCGTTGTTGTAATAAATGAGCGATGTCGAATATGGAAAGTGTTGCGAGAAAAATGACACCCACTCGAATTTCCTCTCGAATGCGGAAGATTAAACGTCGTATTAATCTCATTACCGTAATTGAGGGTTTCATCTCCAGGTATATCGCAAGACGCCATCGCGAATCCAGCTTCGTCGCTACGCGGGATGTGTGCGCAACGATCTACCCGATATTTCTAAACCACCCCGCCTACCTTATGCGGCAAACTTAATGCATTTGCCTGCCTGTGCATCCACAATACCGGGCGTAATTATAACACTGAATAGCGCAGTTTCGAAAGGAGCGTTCCAAGTCATTCGAAAGATCGGCATGCCCTTAATTTATGGATTTGCCAGCCTCTCATGTGTTGCGATATATTTCTTGCTCTCACATTTTCTTCTGAACCGACCGCCTAATGAGACTACGAGACTGCCGTGGCCAAGAGGTAAAAACAGGAAAGCCCGCTTCGGAATGCTAATTACCCGAGCAGTTGCAGCGTTGAAATCTCACATTTTAGAAAATTTCTTTTTTCAAAAAAAAAATGCATTAAATTATACTAAAGCATTGAAGTAAAGCCTGTGAATAATTGAAAGTAATAGGAACAGGGAATAACAGATTTCAATTTATCAGAAACCGTGTATACTAGAATACAGATAGATTGAAATCTGTTATTCCCTGTTCGCGTATTACTTGTGCTTTTCAATCATGTCTCAGGTTTTATTCCGTGTCTGTAACAACAAAAAATGAATTTACCGAGATTGCATCCGATTTTCCATCGAAAGTGCGCGTTCATAAATTGACGGGTGTTCGATGAGCCGATATAATTGAGCGTGCGGTAATCGATTTCCTGTTGCGCAATGGCGGTAAAAAGGAGGCCGTAAACCGTAAAGTGATGTGCTCTCTGCAACAATGGCTTGGGTGCCGACCGCGCGTCAATATCTTTGAGACGCGCAACGAAGGAAGGATCCGTGGCAAATGAGAGAACGAAGTCTCCGCATCCCGAGGATCGTTTATCGCTGCTGAAGAATCGCTGCTGAAAGCGGGCGAGAGATTTGCTCCTATTATATATATTAGCCTCGCTTTCGCAATTTGGCGTTACCGAGGTTTCTCCTTCGTCGTCATCGTATCTCTGACGGCTCTGACAAAACGGGTTTCTCGACGATCGCCGTCAAAAACGATCATGTCAGTCGCGATAAGTCATTATTTTTTTTTTTCATTTATTTTTCTTTATTGCAAGTGACACTTGTAGTTTGTATATCATTCGTGCTTGAGCGATTTCAATCGAGCGAGGAAAAAGTGTCGCTTGATTTGGCGTTCGGTCTTCGTGACAGACCAGCTGCGTCATTGGAAACCGACGTTTCCATCGCGGTTTCTCGCGATTGCCGGTATCGAAAATTGGAAGAAGTGTTCTTGATTCAGCTCACGAAAAGAAAAATGCTGTTGCGCTTGTACACGCGCTTTCTGCCTTTGGTATCGATGACGTACTGCCGCCGGAGGAATCTTGATTAGCCTACGTCGGCGATGGGAATATCGTGCAACGTATCGCTGCGAAAAGTTTCGCGAAAACAGACGTCCCATATTTGTGTAATCGGTGAAAGTGCCAATAATCGGACTACTCCAGACAGCTCTCCAGGTCGCCGATCGTGCCAATCGCGCTGATTTCTTGCTATCGGACTCGAGGCATTTCGTACATACACGCATCCGGAATTATTCCGCTTCCACTTCAACAATCTGCGATGTGCGTGCGAGATCATCTGCGTTTCATGCGATTAAGGACCATAGCGCACAAAAAACTTGAGTAATAAAACCTAAGTAAATAAATTGGCCAATTACAGTAGAGATCGTAAGGCTATAACGTAAGTAATAGCAAATCCAACATCTTAATTTCCTTACTGTTTACGTTTTACTGCTTAAGTTCTTTTGTGTGCTAAAGCTTTAACTCTGCTTTTCTTCTTTCGTCTTCTTATTTCTTAAAAAATTTTAATGTCATCCCTCAAGGTTCTCCATGGATCTTCTTCCATCTCTCATATGTATCAAATTATTGTATTAAATATTTCACTAAGATCAGCGTTTAAGAATAACAGTATTGCTGATGTTCCACCTTTTCGAAGGATCGTTTAACTGTACTCTTGTATTTCTGGACATATTCATTTGTATTTTTCTTTTTCTCAGTACCTTAATAAAGCTCTTATTAAACTCTTGTAGAATGAACCCGTCTGAGAAATCGGGTTATGAAAAGTGAGAGATAATAAAGAAACGATCATGATATAGAAACGCTCGTGAATTATTAATAAGCGTTTAATTGTCGCCTTACGCCAAGCCGCGAGAAAAGGAATCGGAGAAATCGACATTAATATCCGCATACAAGATCCTTGTGCATTTCTTCGCACGATTCGCGAGTTATATTTGTGCTGCGAGTGCACGAGTGAAATCGGCGATTATTAAATGTTCCCACAACAGCTCGATAGACGCTAGGTCTGTTGTTTATGAGTGTAAGAACACACGTGGTAATTGATTATTATGCGCTTTTGAATAAGTGCATGAATGTAACTATTTAGTTTCAAGACAAATTTAGTTTTAATAATGCTGACTCAAGTTATCGGTCGTGCGAAAACTTTACAGATAAAGGAAGAAACATCGTGTCTATCGATCTCAAGCGACACGGGTCAAGAAAGGTGAACCGTGGACCAGCAGCTATAACAATGCCGACAGCTATAACCAGAATATGATGAATAGAACTTTCACTATTAATCAATAAGGCACGTAATGAGCATATTTGAAAAATGCAAGTCGACGCAAAAAATAGGCTGTAACGAAACGCCGTCAACGTAATCGCGTTTGTAAGGCAGCTTTTAAAAACCTGGATGTATCCTGGATGTCATCATTTTTATCCTTGTTGCTCATCGAATTTCAATAGTAATTATTGATAATAATTAAACAAAAATAAAATGATACTACACTCAAAAAAGTGATCTTGTGAGTTGTAACGAAAATTATTAAGTATGAAAAATAGCTAAAATAGATAAATTTTTAGCAAGTACTGCGATATTGGATATCTAATCATATAGATGACAGAGATGGAATTTAGATAAAATTTAGATTTGTGTTATAAATTCTATGCGCGTGATACATAATTTTTTATTGGATACAAAAATACAACTGTAATTCTAGCTGGAGCAGCAAAATATTTTTTTGCGTGATAGATACATTCAGATAAAGTTTCTGAACGCAGCCCAACCCATTTCGAGACGCGAGTCTGCTTCCCATTCAACAAAAGATTACATTGCCCAACCACCCGGGTGTGGGTTCATTAAGGTAACGGATGTCAACAACTTCTTGCGGAATACAATTAATTCACGACTGTTCGCGGGAAAACTGTTGCAATTTTAGAGTTCAACAGCTTCTTTAGGTCTGACGGGCCTTTCGCACGGATGAATGAAAAAAGGCGGGTTTTTCTAGCGAAAATTCTCGTGGCCATGCATGGAACACCAAGTGGGCGAACACAATTCACTTTCCGTTGTTAATCATGCGCCGTCTATATGAATTATAAATGTTTTCACACGCGCGCATGTAAATTGCAATAATGAACTGCATAGATCTTATCGAGATTCTGACTTTCCTGTGTTAATGACGGTTAATTTGATACAGGTCATATAATAATAAGCAATTTTTAAGACACCACGATTAATATTTTAAATATTTAATATTTTAATTAATATTTTAGTGTAAGATATAAATGTTTTTTATATAATTTAAATATTCACGTTACAATGATAAAATAATGAATATTTAGAAAAAATATTTATACTGACTTTAAACAATCTTATTGCCAATGATACAAATATAATTATCAATAGTAATTATTTATACGCCAATTTTGTGACAAAAAAATTTAAATAATAAATCTACTCAATACATTTATATATTAGGTGTTGGAATTAATTCGTAGCGTTTTTAATGAAAGAATGTTATTTATTTCACATGAGCATTAAAAAATACATTAATGAAAGTACTTCCCATCACTTGTAAAACGCTACGAATTAATTCCAACACCTAATAATATAATGTAAAATAATATATAATGTAAAAAAAATCTGAGCAATTTCAAGAATGGGTGTAAAAAAATTAATTATATTGCCATGTATAATAGTTTGTTGCATGTAACATCTCTCTTCACAGAATACATTAAATAAAGTTTAAAAAAGAACAGAAAAAATCTTTTGTGTATCTTTTTTCGACTTATTAGTTTCGAAAATTTTTTTGCAATATGTACCATTGTAATATCGATGCATTAATATCCACACGGAATGTTGGAATATTTAAAACGTCATCATTTTCGTCAAACGTTATTAAGTTTTCCTTTATATCAATTTTTTTCACAAAATACAGTGCATTACGCGCGTCATATGAAATGCGGATATTAGAAAGAAATAAACATCAGAATTACAACACGTTAAAATTTCCGAAAGGTGTTTCCGAACGTAAGAAGTCGATTAACCGCGGAAAGAGAACACAGTTCGACGGAAATCACGCGCTTAACAAAATAACCGAATAATTTGGCACATACCAGTAATATAATCCTCATGGTGCACGCGTTGCTGACGAGGAGGGGAGTACTACTTGTTGGGGAACGATCCTCCGAGAGTTTCACTGAGAGAGTGCAGCCGTGTAGTACCGTGCTCGGTCCTTTATAACCTACACGAAGGCTTTTGCTTATAGTGGGGGCCCGGTCGTCGTCGGATAGCAGCTACGTCCTCTTTGACATCGCGACACCCGCGAATTAGATTCTGGGCTGTGTCCAGGGAGAATCGACGACATGGCCATTGCCAAACAAGCACGCTCTCCACTGCGATTGCAAGATCTCTTGTAATTGCGTGCTCATTGAAAATGTGGTAAATGTGCGTGGACATTCCGCGACATGATCTTCGAAAGGGATACGGGAATCAGATCGGATAGGGTCGTGAGAACCGATTCTATGTACGCGCGCCTGAAACAACGCTTCGCTACATTGTGCCCCATGCCAAATTAGATTGTCAGCGTCTATCGAGATATGATGATGGAAAGGCAGTTCATATAGGATAATGGAATATCCTCGGGATATTCACCGCACAAATGAGCAGCGAGCTAGCGTATTAATTATTATTTTAAAACGATTCTGCGTGTTGTGGCACGTAGCAAGGTTTCTTCCGTATGTTATGTTATACTTTCGCATACGTCTCTGTCAGTTGAATCTCTCAGCTCATGATATGTTTATGACAACAATTGATCATGTGAAGTTTATCAAGCAATTTCTTTACAATTGAATTGTTGAAAGTTGAGTTTATATGTGAGATATGATTCTAACCGTGATATTAGTGTGCGTGAGTGTTGTTTTTCTTTCATTGATAATCTATTTCATTTTATAATGCTCTGAATCCGACAAAGTCATTATCACTTCGTACTCATAGCAATTTTACACTGCTTAATTACAACGAAGTGCGTGCAAATAACATGCATTATGTGAGCGAGCATGGCGGATTGGCATACGAAAGTTTAGATCGAACGATAGACCAGATCGTACAGGGTCGTGAGAAAAATTTGTACACGTGGATGAATACATTCGAGATTGACGGAATACGTTTTGTGGAAGTTCTTTTTTTTTATTTAAACTCTTTTTTGCTTCGATCTAATATTTGCGTGTAATTATATTGCGTATTTTAATTTTAACATTAATAAAAATATAATGCAATCACTAAAAGAGATCTTGAGATTAGTATACAATATGTTTTTTTTCGACATTTATAAATAATTATGACAATGCTTTTATAATTTAAAACAAATTATCTAGAAAAAAATAAAAAATATTTTTCTCACCGTCTCAATAGATATTGATTGCGCTCAGCAAAAAATGTGAATTTCGCAATCGTAAGATGAGATTCAATTCCACTTTTTAAAGAAATGTATACTAAGGAAATATTCTTTGAGAATATAATTATTATATAATAGATATTTAATAAATAGAGTGTAACCAATGATTTTAAATTTATGATAATACGAGCTTTTATAATTTAGAAGAATTTTATTTAGAAAAAATAAAAAAAATTATAATTGAATAATTAATGTCTTAATGATATTAGAACGAAACTAGATCTTTAGTGCTCAAATATTTTCGGTATTAATTTACATGTATATGTCGCTGTGCACAACTATAGCACGTCGAAATCATTTTTAGTCTTAAAACGCAGTCATAAGCCAAAATGGGATAGTAATATTACAAATTAAATTAATGAGCAATTTAATAACATTGATGCTGATAAGCATTTTGAAAAAAAGATGTAAACAATTCGATTAATGTTAATAAGCATCTTTTAGAACTACAAATAATTTATTGTGAATAACATTACTTTAGCCGGAATTCGAATTCGAATAAAAAATCTCGGTAAAAAATTCTTTTTCTAAGCATCTAGCCGTTAATAAATATTAATTGTGTTTTTGCAGAAAAAGTAGCTTTAGAACTGTTGCAAGAATCTTTAATATGATTGATTATACTTTAGCTCCAATGAGAAACTAAAAGCAAGAACCGATCATATTAAAAAATCTTACAGTTGCAAAGCTACTTTTTCTACGAAATGCAGTCATTGATTTATTTCTTATAAATTACACTTATTACGTTCCATTTACTTTCATTTTTAACATCCTGTTTCTGTTTATTTGCATTGGAACAAATAAGATAAACAAGCACGAGAAAAAGAGTCTGATTGATTAACAAGAATTCTGCTTGAAAATATACAAAATTAATATGTATTAATATGTATAAGAATTTTCTGATTGAATCTATTATAATCCTAGTTGAGATAATCAGAATTCTGATTGATATAATCAGAATCTTCTGGTTCATCCATTTTCAATCGGAAACTTTTCTCAGTGAAATCTTGAGATTTTCCAATAAATATCTTTATGAGCTCAGGTGTGAAATAAACGATATAATATTTAATAATCCATGGTTACTGATTTTATCGCGCAGCAAACGCAGATAGAAATATCAGTAGAAACGGTCTCGGTGGATCTTAAGGACGACGAGCACAAGTATGTATGCACCAGTGAGAAGAAGAAAGTGACGGAGAGGCCACGGTGGAGTAGCTAATATCACATTCAGGTGCCGCGCGAGAACGATGTATATTAATTCGGGAGAGTCGCGGGGTAATTGATGTTCCTATTTCTTAAGTTAGTTGCGAAGCATCCGCGCGCGATCTATGTGAAGCCTAAAAGATGGCGATACGCTTTCGCTCGTTGTGTATTATGGACGGAAGAATACTTAGCATAATCGATATAGTCATCGATTCGGCGTGTCTGCTTGTATTCATCGGCTTATCGAATTTGTAATAATGAAGGCAAAGTCATTATCAATTCATGCTCATACAATTCTGCACTGCTTAATCATAACGTGCATGTAAATGTTTGATAAATCGGGATCGATTCTAAAAAAAAAACGATTTTAAATTGAGTAATTCTTGAACAATAGTGAGAGGACGTGATCACGCAAATGCCGATACTAATTGCACTAATTGCATTAATTGCATCCTCAGTGGTGTAAGTGTATCGCATAAAATCGATAAAAGTAGTCCATTAGAGAGATTTCAATTCCGCGGAAATATATCGGCGACTTTCGCGATACAGCCGGCTTTCAAATTTCTGTGAAATTATTCTGTAAAATTTCATAGCAATAAATGGCGACGCGTAGCAGCATCAAGTGAATCTTACTTATTCCGTTCCGAGATTTATACCAATATCGCGGAGCCGGTTTCTCAGGAAGAAATTGCATTCACTCGCTTTCATTAGGTCGGATGGAGGCGTATTCGCGTTCATTCTCGGTATCATCAATGGAAAGACGAGGCGAATGGATACGGCTTGCGGCGCCAGCACTGCGCGAAACGTGGAACACGATGTTATTACTTCTCGAAGCATCGATTCATCTCCACGCGAGCAGAGGCACGTGCCTAGACACTCGGTTCATTATCAATGCTGCGGCATTTTCTGCTGCACGCTCAGCTGATCGTCTTGGCTTCGTCACGAAGCATTATCGATCCACAATGTTGTGACGGTAATGAAGTCGCTTGAAACAGTAAGAAACAGATGTATGTAACAATTGTTTGATCTACTTAAGTTATAATACTGTCTTTACACAGCATTGTTATTGTTAATAACTAATAATATAAAATATTGTTGTATTATGTAAACAACAGAATTGTTCAATTTTTTTTAAAGAGATTTTTGAGATTTTAAATATACTCTTTTTGATATATTATTATATTTATAATATTATGTTACATTTCTACGCGAAGAATCTTAAATATAAAATTAGGAAACACTTTATACATTAGTGAAATCTAAATATAAAAAGACAAGATACGTGGATTTAAGAAATTGTAAAAAAGAAATTAGAGGTACCAGAAAAAAATAATAGAAATAATTTTTTTCTGGTATCTCTAACAATTATGAATATACAATTATTAACGTCTGAACGTTTCGGAACACAGTCATATTTGAGATTAATTAAATTCATGAACTTAGAATATTATATTATTCGTAACTTCCAACTTTGACCGATCCATAGGCGCTCTCTATATTATGTTGTTACATTAACTCGGTCGGTTTCTATTTATTAATTATGAATATATTGTACATAATCGCGTAATATAATATATTTAGATTATATTTTTATATAATGTGAGAAGAGAATTGTATTGAGTTGATATACAGTTCATTATTACTGTTGCTATACATCTTAACGCGATCGCGAGCGGATTCCATGGCGCTCAGCTGACCGTCTTAAAACTTTCGAAGGGGAAAGTTATTTTCACGAGCCTATTTTCACACTCGCAGATCCGGTCTAAGTGTTTACAGGAGCGTTACATATATCTTCGTTATTCACTTGTAACTCGCATGCAACTCGTAATTTAATCAGTTTTATTTCCTGTATTGCGTAAAAATTTATTCGGAGACTATCACTCCGTTACGCATTTATACGGAACTTACCGTTATTAACATTAAAATTACCAACGATTAATATATATCCATTTGTATTATTCATAATACATTATATTTATATCTCTTTCAAAGATGGGGGAAAGTAAATTGATCTATTTACATATTGCTACAAAGGTCAAATAAAAATATCAGAAAACGCATTGTTATAATTTTAATAAAAACTTGTAAACTACATTTATTTTGATTGCTTTTGTAATTTAGTGTTAATTATCTTGATGAATTATGAAACGTTATTCTCGCAATAAATTAGTCGAGCCATTTAAACAATTTAATTGTATTTAGCATTTTTGAAATTCAAAGAAATAAAGACTTAAGTCAAGAAGAAAAAAAGATCATAATTTTTTAATAAATTTAGAAAATTTTAAGTTTAATATATGTGAGCAATTCAATAAATCAAACAAAGATGACATCATGACAGAAAAGTTTCAATTATTCCTCCGAATTTTCGCCGAGCGTGTCTCGATTAAAAGTCACGATTGCTTGCATCAACGTTATCGTAGATTTCATGCAACTCCAACGGAGAGCATAAATTCAGCCGGTAGGTAGGTGAAGCTTGCCTGGCATCTAATGTTGAAATCCGACAGAATGTTTTGCGTGACTGGCCTGGCTGACAAGTGTCAACGGCCCGTTACGACTAGCGTGTACATATAATTTCACGAGCCATTCACGCGTGATTTTCCTTCATTACGAATTTTATAGCGCAAGTCATGTTTTACTTCGTCACCGAGTAGCGCGTTATCGCTAGTCCACAATCAACGAGTAAGTCGATAAGAATAATTGAGATTCTAAAGAGAATTAGATTAAGGTGATAATTGACGCTATCTCGATACGCGTCTTAGCTTTCTAAGCAGCGAATGTTAATACGTACGTTTTATGTAGCACTAATGTACTGTGTACTACGTGAATGCTATAGTTTATCTCCATTAAAGACGATCGTGACATACTGGTTTCTTCTTTTTTTTCTTCTTTAAAAAAAAGAAGAAGCTTATAATGAAGTCTGATCGTAAGCGATTTTATCAAAATCCTACGAAAGAGAAAGATATATGTATATAAGTGCTATTTCCTTAGTGAGATATAGTACATATATGTATAATATATATGTATATATATATAAGGTGTCCAAAAACCATCGCATTTCCTATTTAAAGCGGATTCTTTGGAATGCTCCTAGAAAAAAATACAAAAATGTCGAGGGTATAATAATTTTTAAATTATTCGCAACTAAAGTTTATGAATCACTAGTATTATATTTACAGGTATTATATTACAGTGTGTATATATAATTTATATACAATATATATGTATACCTTTCTCTCTCATAAAACTTTGATAAAATCAATCATGGCCAGACTCTGTTATAGGGTCTTAAATGGGGACGAGTCTTTAGACATCGCCTTTAGACGCGACACTTGGCACGGCTTTTCTCTACAAGCGAGAAGGTCAACACGATCATGAAGTAATGCCCACTTTGCACAAAGGTGCGTTATGACGCGATCGTTTGGCGCGACGCCAAGGTACGTCTCATTGCAATTTGTCCTGTAACCGTGAACGCGGTGCTTATACTGATGTACAGTGCCCTTCGCTGATAAGTAGGTGTGCGAATTCGTGGGTCTTTACGTTATGGATCGACATCATGAGCGGTGGAAAGAAAATATTTATTATGCGCTCTGTATCACGGCTCTTGAGATGTGCGACATAACAGCATAAATAATGCAAACAAAAATAAAATTATGCGGTGCCTTTCAATACGTTAAAAAGAAAAAAAAATTTTGCAGAAATTATGGGTACGTAAAAAACTGAAGAGAAACGAAAGCACAAATTTTACTTTCTTAGAAAGGATTTCTGATAACGTGACAAAAATATTTTAGAATTAATCTTCTCTGCTTTATATAATATAAAAACAAAACAATATTAAGATTAGATCAATAATTCTGATTCTTCTTTCTCGAATTAAAGATGAGATTGATTTATTGTCTTGAGACAAGACAACATAACATATATGTATAAATTTAAGTTTATGTTAAATTAGAATAAATCTTTGTCCGATAATGTTTGATGTTGATGCTATAATATTTAGCATAAAACCGCGATGTCATTTTATTTTAGATTTAAGAATTTTTTCCATTTAAGAATAAATTTCTCTATTATATGATATGTTTATGTCTTATTTTATGATAAAAGAGACAATCATATATATATATATTGGTAATAGAAGAATTATAAAATATTATAAATAATATATATAATACTATAAATTTTTTCTATAGATGTAGTAATATAATATATAGACAATAAATAGACAAACAATTGTAATCGATAAAGAAACGTCTATCACATAAACATGCTGCGTTATTTATGACCATTTGTTACGAAAGTTATAGGAAGTAGTGGTGAAAATTGCGGGGCCAGCAAGGTCGCGTTTTATCAAGAGTTTACAATACGTAATAATGCGCATACGCATTTTTTGCATTGAACCAATCGCTGAGAAACTTTTGAAGAGTGAAAAGTATAACGCCGGCTTGCTCACCTTGAGACTTTCTGAAAACGAAAGTAAAACCACTTTGTTCAATATAGTATTCGATTGTCTCTGAAAGAGATAAATATTTCGAGAAGTATGTATCAAATTGTCGTCGTGGTAAAATTCTGAAGAAACCATGAATTATTGTCGCACGCAAACTGGGCGTGAGAATACTCAATTTTGGTAATCAAAAAGCAGAGAAGGCAAAGGCCAGACTCATTATGCGATGCGAAAATTTAACCTGTGAGAAATCGGACCAGTTTACTTACTTGTATTTCATAATCTTTAGAAGTCAAGGAGGGGCAAGATAAGATCGCAGTCGTATGCAGCCGTTTCTGCAACAGTGTGACTTTGGTTGTCATTACATCAGGCGTTTTTAAACTATTCTTGAATACACTGAACGAATTCGTCGAGAAACTAAGTAATAAAATTTAAAAAAATTTTTAACAAACGTTATCAGGAATGTTCTTATAGAAATAAAATTTTATTTTTACAAAATACAAAAAAATTTTAAATTACAAAAGTTAATTTTTATATATATTTTGCGATTGGAGCAATATTATTCATTTAAAATTGAAATACTTTTTTGTATAAGGAGAATCTTGAAATAATTTTTATATACAAAATAGAAAAATTTCGATCATTGTCAGATTTTGATATTTGTTTGCAAAAATATGATACAATTGAGTGTATTGTTATCGTTTCATGCAATCTTTGAAACAAATTAAGTTTCCTTATCGTGTTCATAAATGCGAAGAACAATCTGGTAATTTGATATTGAGTATTTCACGAATTACTACGCGTATGTTCGAGCGAAGGTGTGACTCTATTCTTTCGTGCGTTTAACAAATATGAACATTGAAAGTCTTTATTATGACTAACGAGGACCATAATTGGAAAGGTGAAATCAGGAAATCTCGTCACACCGGCATTGTACGGAAATTTTTTGCGTTCCATTACATAGAGGCGATGGAATTTAGTATTGGCCTCACTTTATTCCACTCGAATTACCTTACAATAATCTAATTACAATAATAAGCACGCCCAATTAACATAATATTCTCGAGGGATCTCGTCGTGAAAATTCCAGCTGATCGCAGCACTCCAGAGTGGTTCTTAAGGCGAACTGCATTTTCCGGAGTAAAAGCGAACGTCCACTGAAGGGAAAGACGAGAAATTTTATTTACATTCTTTTTACATCTCTCTTACTATGTCTAATCGGTACCGTTTATTATCTGGATAATTCCTTGACGAATAATGATATGCGTAACAATAATTTTAATGATTGATAAAAAAATAATGTCAAATATTATGTCCTAATATTAACTCGATGGATATTCGTGAAAACAAATAATTAAAATAAGAAGTCGAAAACTCAGACCTTGACGTCTATTTGCTCAAAAAATAATTTCTTTTTGAAAGCTCTTGAAAAATTCTTTTATCTTGTTTCTAAAGATAAAAGAAATATGATAAGGCTAAAAATCCTTTTATAACGTATCAATATTTCCATCAAAATTATTTTATATTTTGCTGTCAATTTATCACAGTTTATCGCTATTTGAACAATGTGAAATATATGTATGAGATGTATTATTTTTTGTCTCTCTCTCTCTCTCTCTCTCTCTCTCTCTCTCTTGTGTAGATACGTATTTGAATTGTTAATTAAATATAATTAATATGAAAAAAAATCATGTTACGTGAACGGAATAGAATTTTATCGCGATTTTAGACATCAATAGACTAATAATTCTCAACTTCCGATTGCAATATATGATCTATTCGCGATCATCACACTGCCGTCCACTTCAGATAGAGTGAGTCACGCCAAAATTATGACAAGTTATCCAGTCGCCGACGCGTCCCATTTCACGAATAGAATACAAGACCAACACGTAACCGAAACGAGCAATTGAGTTTAGGATCAATCATAATACTTGGGTTACGGTCCACTTGATGCAACAATTCTTTAAAGCATTCTTTGATTGGTTAGTTAATAAACTTCTTTTTTCTGATTGATCAATCAAGTGCTTCGAAGCATTTGCAACGTAAGTAGATCGTACTCTTATAACTATATTATAGTTATAATACACATAGCGCTTAATTTCTATACACGAAAATTAAATTCTACATTGACATAACGTAAATCTATTCTATGAAAAACATTAGAGTTTCAACATAGAGTTACAATTGAGCGGCATAAAATTTTGTTGAGGCTCGAACGATTGATCCTAGACTCTTCTACTCTTCGGTAGGCAAAGGGGCAGGACTAGACAGCCTAGTAGTAGCCGAAGCTGATGTCGTGCAATGGCGGTGCCACTCCCTGAGGCAGAGCATAGTCCCTGGCGAGCTGGTCCAGGATACCACCACCCGCGCCGCTGCGGGCCTGCGGCTGGGAACGGCCATCAGATTGTTGTGGCGCAGGACTGAACTGAGCTGGTCCCTGATTGTAGAGCTGCGAGGACGGCGCTGGCTCGTAGTTCTGCGGCAGCAGGGGTTGTCGCGGCGCTTGGGGTGCTGGGGCAGCCGGGGTGAAAATGGGAGGTTTGGGGAGCGCGGGTCTGCTTGGGGCTACCTGCGCAGGAGCGTATACAGCCTGGGTGTGTGATTGTTGTTGATAAGCCGGACGAGCGGGCAGTTGCCGTGGCTGCTGCTGCTGTTGTTGCTCCTCGTAGGCCTGCGCTGCGAGGGCCTCCTTGCTGGTGGTCTCGTCGAATAGGGTTGGTGGGGCCACGGTGATACCTTCACCGGCCGGCTGGAAGCCGTACTGATCCGCGCCATATTCGACTATACGGACCTTGCCAGTGTCATCGACGAAACCGTACTTGCCCTTCACGTCGCCGGTCGGCAATTTGGTCTCAATCTTGAAGGAGCCATCTGCGCCTTCGAAACCATACGTGTACGAACCATCTTCGTTGTGTCGATTGATTTGCTTCAGGATTGCCACCGGCGTCGGCTTCGGATTCGCTGGCGCAGCCGATTGACGGTCCGGATCGGTCGCGTAGCTACGTGGAGTCGGCTGGCTAGGTTGTTGGGAGTCGTATTGGGCATAATCGTCAATATAATTACCGCCAGGTCGCTGGTACTGTTGTGCCGATACCGCTAGCAGCGCGGTGAGCACCGTTGCTACCTGAAACGCGAAAGCACTGTCAGTTTATCGCATTTTGCGACATACATTCAATTAATATTGGGAATTGCTTATATATTAGTCGTAGAAATAGCATTTAATTGTAATTTTTTCTTATGTCTCGCGTATTGTACATTTGTCTTTAATTTAATTATATAAATTAAATTAATATATTAATTTAGTTATAATTTAAAATTAACTCAGCAAACATCAACTACATACTAATATACTTAGATATTATTTTTAGATATAATTTTTTACTCAACAATATAACTGTCATGTGTTATATAACTGTTATAATTTATATTATAGTTGTACTGCTGAGTAAGAAATTATAACTAACAATTATGTTATTATTAGTTAGCATTGCTAATAATACACATGCTGGAAAGTCATGATTTTAAATTTATTCTTCTTTTTTCTAGCTATTTAATAACTTTCTAATTTTTGTAATTTATGTAATAATAAGACTACAAAAACAAATTGCATACAAAAATTGTAATAGATTCAGATTAGTAATAAGGCGGTTATTTTATAGCTTCTTGCTTTAATGCCGTTAGATTTACTCAATTTTATGTTGCCATTTTTATGCCATTCTTTAATGCTTGTTACGTTTTTACTCGAAGGAAAGAACGTCGAAACTTGATATAAAGTAAAACGAGAATGCCTTTGTGCATGACGTAAGGGTGAACATATAGAGTTACAAAGTTATGAACCGTTGATTTCGTGAAATGCAGTTGTGAGAGCAGCGCGTGATAGTGCGTGAACTTAAGGCTATGTAGCAAGCTATAGAGCAGAACCTTAACCGCCAGATGCGAACAACATTGTAATACGGTTGAGAATAGATCGCTCGGAGCTCGAAGGGTGTCGAATTCCACGTCAGCAAAATGGGTCTCAAGTCATGGAAACCAAGCTATGAACGCACATGGATATTGAAAATCGATAAATCAAGTTATTAATCGCGATCGTTCACGCGTGACTATGCGTGCCCCCTTATCTATTCCATACGTGTGCGATCGTGCTGATTCTAATATTAACAAGAAATAATTAATTCATTCAATCTGCATAGTATGCTTCCTGTAACTCTAAATAGGCGAGCGTGAAATGCTCGACAGCATTTGAGCCAGCATCAATTAACCGGATTCAAACTAATTAAAAATACTAACTAATAATTAAACCTCCGTATTTAATGAAATTTATTTCCTCTTATTATATTGTGCCACGCTGTTATACTTATGTTACGTCATCATCTCGATTTGTTAATAAAGAACGATTTTGTTGAAATATTATAATATATGTATAATATATAAAAATTTAGCCAGATATATCTAAAAATAATTTTGTTGAATCGTCAAAATAATTATGTAAGAAATTCAGTAATGCTACAAAGAAGTAATTAATACTACAAAAAATTTTGATATGCAAGCTTAAGCCTATATATTTTGATAATTTCAACAAAATTATTTTTATTATTTTCACATTTAATCAAATTTTTAGTTACTTCAGCAAAACTGTTCTTTCCGTATTTAATTTCTTATTTCCTGATACAGCATATTTAACATACGTATATGAATAGTTCGATATTAATTGACAATTCTTATTTCCGTTCTCCGTTCTCCGTATTTTGTGTTCTCTGTTTTCTACGTTTAATTTCCTATCTTTCGTATGTTCTTAACAAATTTAAAAATTACGGAATGTAGCTAAATACTGCATTTCTTCCTTCCTACTTATTTCCGTATACAATTTTTTATGAAAAAATGGCAGAAAAATATTTTGAGAGTTCGGAATATTTTCATCACAGGAAAATGGAGAAAACAACGAAACAACAGTCTTACATGGCGCACTTTTGTTGCAAGGAGTTAATTAACCATGCCAGTTAACTGATGCTGATACAACCGACCTCAAGAACTGTTCGTATTCTCGTCGGTCATCGCACGCGACCGCACTCAACATAGTGATGAATTATATAATAGTCTTTCTATAAGCGTCAGTAGGCGCGTTGTAAAAATAAATGCGTCTCGCCCGACTCATAATAGGTGAAATCTTAATAAATTTTTCCACGACGTGGAAGAAAGTAGGAAACGGGATCACAAGAATTGCGCAACGCGACCAAGCCTACAATACGGCCGTTTTCAATCGTTTCGCTTCTTACCGTGAATTTAATCATTTCAACGAGCAATGTAATTCTTATAGTAAAAAGAAAGACAATGAAACGTTAATAAATTGATGCAAAAATTCATCGCGATTTAAAATAAGCATTCTTTAATCACGATCTTAAAATTTCTTTTTTAAATTGCTGTAAATCAATCATGAAATTGTATACCTTTTACAATAAATCGTGGCACGATTTTTTATTGCCATAATTAGATATATTTAAAATATTGCATAAAACAGTTTATCCTGCCAACAAGCACAAAGAATGGAAAGTAGAGAGCAGTATAAAGACTCGGTCGATAAAGCCAAAATAAATGAAAATTCAGAATTCCTCAGGACTTGTAGCGTCAATTTTCCAAGCTCACGATACGGATTATGCACTAATCACAGCCACTATCACATCACACGCGATTTTCGTCTTGGCGCTCGCATTCCAAAGCGGTTGTTTTTCATTTCGTTTTTAGGCAGAGATCCGCGAGAGGCGACTATGCGAAGAGAACAATGATGAGATGACGATGATGCTGATGATGCACTCAGATACATACCGTCGCGAGGGTGTGCATCGTGTTTCCCGGCGGTCGATGGTTGTGTTAGTGTATGTGAATGTAAGTAGGCAGCGAGGCTAGAGTACCGGCGATTGCTCGAACTGAGGCCCTCATATACCTTACTGGAACCCCCCCGTTCCTGCTGAACCCCGCTCCCTTCCTCAACACTCCTGTTCGCTCCGAGGGACTTTCACTATCTATTCAACTCCTGTACGTACGTACAGGTCGCCTTGTCTCGTTACAGCACCTTATATTCCCTAAATATTCCCCACCAGCAGCCTCTGATTTTTCGGGAATCTGAAAAATCGCACTCCGTCGCTCGGTTGGTCCATCCGCGGATCAATTACGGATAGAATTTTATCATTAACAGCGTAATGCTTGAATCAAATTGTTTCAAAAGATTATCATTTCTGTTGGCTATGTAAAAATAAAACTGTTAAAAATAAAACAGTTCGAAAATCGGTATGACACGATCAGGAAAATCTCTCTGCTTAATGATATCTTGACTTCTTGAATGGACAGAACAAATCTTGTTAGAAGTTGGCAGCTGATACAACGATTATGTAACCCGTCTTAACGAAAAATTGGATCAGTTTTGTAAAACTGGTGTGTCGAGTTTCTAAGGTGAGATATTATGTAAAACTGTAGTGGATAGGTATAAATTTGGACCATGAAAGAGAAATTATACAGGAGCGCTGTGTCAAATAATTTGACGAGTGCGCTTGTTCTTATCACTAGCCACCGTCTTGCCTGTAATCGCGGAATAAGTCGCAAAAACGGACTATTTTATCTATCGCCGTGTCGCATTTAGTCTTTCTCTCGCAACGAAACCATTTTAAATCCAGCACTGGACCACTAACTTGACGATCGAGTTCTGCAACTTCTGTGTCACGCACATTTGTGTAACTACCCTGAACACGTTACATTTTAAAATTAATCTGTAACTTACAAATTTAAGTTTACTCATGTCTGTTACATAGAAATTTAGATAGTTCCACTTAAATCGTAAGTATTAAACATAAGTGCAACTATCAAAAGTCATTAGTGTAAAATAAATACCAGCTCGAGACGCTTATATACCAATTATTTTATAATTCAAAAAAAATTTTCATTAAGATACTTCTTATAAGTTTTTTATCAACATGGAAAGATCGATTTTGCTGAAGTATTTAAAAATTTGACCAAATACAAATCTGAAAATAATTTTTGTTGGATTATCGAAATAAGAAATTGTTTCGATAATCCAACAAAATATTTTTAGATTTGAATATTTTTAAATTTCTTTCTGTGAATGTATAATTGAATTCATAATTTTAAATAAAATTATTACGAAAGCAAAGAAACAAAACCTGCATAAATATCAACGCATACTTGACCACCAGCTATTAAAGTTTAATGAGAAGACGTAAGTTTCTTTACTGGCTATGCTTGAAGTATTTCCTACCGAAATCGCATTTCCTGTAAACACATAAATTGTTGAACACGAGATTGTTGACGTGCGGAGGATCAAGTGTAATTGACCGCAATTCGAAGCATCGTACTTATGCAATATCAATCTCAACAATACGTTTCTGTCCCGCGACATTCACTCTCGCTCAAGTAGTATCTTGAAAAAGAGAAAGTGTTATTATATGTATATCGCCCCACCCTGATTTGATTATATTTTAAAAATCAAATATCGATGAATAGGATAGGATAGGATAAACTGTGCAAACTTATGGAGGAATATTCTATTATAATTCTATTATAATTCGTCTTATATCACTTTGAAGTGATAATTTTCATAAATAAATTAGCGTATTATAAGCGGAAGAAGGAAAAGTATTGAAATATAAATAAATCTTTAAGATCCATACAATTACGCTATTTGATTTCCATTAGATTTCACGTTATAATGTAAGAATGGAGAGCACAGCATTGAGTCTCAAAATATAATGCCGTGACTCTCGTTTATCTCCTTGAAACTGACCGAATGCAAGGTTGAACAGCGATTCGGTAAAATGGAGTACGGCCTTTGCAGGCCGACCGACCGGTCACTCGTAATGTTTTCACTTGAGTTTACGAAACCTCGCCGCGGATCGCATGGGTTCCGTCTGTGAAATTATGCGGTGGATCGGCATTTTGTAACTTTCTATCGTCATATTAGATGGCCGATAAACCAATCGATATTCCCGCCTCTTATTTCGTTAGCTAATTTTTCTCGCTGCGTCACGCTCTAATTAATATCGATAATGTGTCGATTATTCCCCGATATTTTCAACATAATTTTAATAATTTTATTTGATGTAATATATAAATTAAATTATTATATAATTAAATTATTAATCAACTAAATAACAAAAGCACAACTAAGATCGAAGCTAGATGTTGGAACAATATTTTTTCACATATATTTTACAATTTGTATACAAACATAAAATTCTATAAGTATACTATCGACTCCATGTTTGAAAACAATGGTGGGTAGCGTCATATTTGTATTCACTTACTCTTACATGTATAAATTACACGAATAATTACTGTTCAAATAGGTATTAAAATATTATCTTTATAATAAATAATGTATTATTATTGAAAAAAAAAGAACATTACTTCCTATTTTATATCGACTTTTGCAGTTTATTATTACTGCAACCTACCGTTTTTTATATTATTATTTTTCAGAATAAAATTAAAAAGCTAACATGAAGTGACATTTGTGATAAATATTTTGTTAGTACTGTTTATATTTCATAAATATTTCATAAATTTAATAAATTTTTTTTTAGTGTGTATAAAATTATATTAATATAATGAAGTATAATTACTATATAATAAAAACAATAGTATAGATATTTGTGCACGCGGGATAATACATATTTATTTATAATATTAAATGAAAATTGAACAATGAAATTAAATATATGTAGAAAACGTCATATTCAGTTAGAATGGTTCTTCATGTTTAATCATATTTCTTGTAATACATTTTCAGTTTAAGCAAATTGTACATCGGTTACTTGAAACACAAACTTAAACTGAAGCTAGAATAGTAACATTACATATTAAACTGACCTATATTTACATTGATATATTTACAGTATATAAATACAATAAAATATAAACGTACGATTTTCTTTCAAAGAATATGAAAAGAGAAAATTTTTTTATTTCTGATGCTTATGTAATGCAAATGCATCCTCAAGGTTCTCGATATGATTATGGTACGGTTTAATGATGACTTCCACGAGGTAATCCATGATTAAGACTCTCGATAATCGTCCGTGAACGACTCACATTATATCTGCATTTACAGTTTCATTTCACCGAAGATTTCGCGGTGACTCCAATGTCGTTTGATGAAAGGGAACAATATATCGGTCAATTTTTTACAATCATTTAAAAAAAATTTTATTGTAATGGATCAATTGGTTCAAACCATTGGATGTTGTCTATATCAAATGATATGCTCGCTTCGATTATATCATTTTAACTTCATTGAATTAGATGACATTCACACGACGTCAATTAATGCCGCTCGCTTTGATTAGGGAAAGTAGAAACGTATTAAAGATTAGTATCATAAAAGCAGATTTTTTTTTATATACATGTGATAAAATATTTTTCAGATGTTCAAATGATTAGGAAAGTGTCTAAATCGCGTCAAGACGTTTTTTTGCATCTAAAAGGCGACTTAAAAATGTCTTATGTGACAATTTTAAATTTTGTGTTATTGGATAATAATTTAAACAAAAGTGATTATTAAATTTATAATATCGTTTCTCTTTAATATATCATATCGAAACATAGAAACGTATCGGATTCATAATATTCGAATAATATTTATTGTTAAAGAAAGAGCGAATTACACAAAAAAATATTTTGCTACTTCAGCTAGAATTATAGTTGTTTTTTGTATCTGATAGAAAATTATGTATCATACGTGTAGAATTTATAGCACAAATTTAAATTCTATCTCTGCCACCTATATGATTAGATGCAATACATATTCAATATCGCAGGACTTGTTAGAAATTTATTTATTCCAGCTATTTTTCGTACTTAGATAATTTTCGCTGTAACTGCAAGATCATTTTTTGAGTGATAGGTCTTATTGTAAATTTCCCTTTAATTCCATTAAGTACAATATTATCCAGTCATAATATTGTATACTGATGAACACAGAATAAATACATATGTACACAGAATTCTGTATAATTTGTTATGAAGTATTCAAGTTTCGCCTTTCACAAGTCCCTCTCTTCGAAAATAGTAGTGTTGGCCCTGACATTTACTGATATAGATCATCTCATGTCGAATTAGTTCCTTGATATGCGATCGTAGGACGTCTAACAATGTTATTCATGATATACGTTACTCTTGCGTCCTACGTTTTTTTTGTGGCGTTATTATGTAACTGTCACTGAGAGTTTTAACGATTTGCAACAAAAGTCAATCTCGACTTTTGCCGCAAATAATCCAACAAGATTTCAACATAGCTAAGAATATTCGGTTATTAATGACAATTTTTCCGGATATTGAAGTGCACAATTTTTTAACGGTTCGATGACAATTTGAAGTTAGCAGCTTCCTCCGATTAACATTACGACTTTCTATTTTTATGCAACAATCGGAAAGGATTTGCCGAGCTTAACGACAACTCGATCACGGTTCGCGTAGGAACTGGATATCAAGTCCGCAAAAACTCGATGGTGTGTTCTGCACTCGCTAGTGAGAGAAGGTGATACGATTAACGCTTGGATTATCTAAAACGTAAAAGTCTTTCTATCGTCGTGGCACGCGCGCGTAGTCGGGAAAAAAAATCAGTACATATAGACATGCGCACAATTACATATAAATTATTTATTATTTGATTATGTACCAATTATTATATTTAGTCAAGCTGCAGATATAGCATTAAAAACTAAAACATTCTTAGAAGTAATTTTCTTAAAAATTATTTTTTTTACATTGAAATATGCATTATAACAAATGTTAATCAAGTAGAACTAAATTGTAATTTTTATTGTATTACCAACACATATATTAATAAAATTAAGTAGATCTACGAAGAGTTACCTATATTATAACAAACTCAATGTTAAAAATCAACATGCCGTGATATATGTTAATATATTACGGTATATATTAAAGGAATATAAAAAAGAATTTCATAAAGAAAATATGACATTTCCTACATTTATATTAATAAACAGCTTCGTGTTAAATTTTATTATAGATTTTTAACGTGTGAATTATTCACGAGCAAATAAAAAAATATTGTTCAATTGTAATTATTAATATTAAGAGTCACGTATGTGAATTATTTGGTTGCATGAATAATAATTAGTGGTACATGTTATGGCGAAACGAACGTTAATTTTTTTATTCAGTTCGTTGCAATTCATAACATGTTTCAATAAACTGTAGCGTAGTATGAACTGAAAATTAAAGAAAGGAAATTTAATAAATAAATAAACAAATAAATAAAATAATTAAATAAATAAAAATGTTTAAAAAAAGCAGTAGTTATTTTAATGTAATATTATATCGCGTTTTAATAGGAGGTACAAATGACTTTTGAGTTAACTTGGCGCGAATCGACTTACTTTGTAATTATGTAGCTGCGACAAAAAGAGGAAAGTTATACGTGTTCATTACGCCAATAAAGGAAAGCAAGTTCTGCTGATATCTGGCGCACCGGTCCGTCGTACCACGCCTTGCATCAGAATGTCTTAAGAGTGAACACGGAATCGCAGTATTGCATGCACGCGTGTCGCACAGCGATAAAATACATCGAAGACAAGGAGGAATGAAAACTCGATCGCCAGTATCGACAAGTCATCAAATGTAACATTTGCGCGCACTTTCTTTTTTATATGTAAGAATAGCTTTTTTAAAATATCATTACAAAAAGTATATGAGTTTTATGCGTTTGCAATGCATCATGATAATTAATTGGCGTTCGATATTACGCAAAATTAAATATACGATAAATATTAACGATAAATAAATAAATTTATTTTTTTTGACGCGCCAAGCGCGAATACTTTATTATAATTATTTAATATTCTTACTCGTATTTCATTTGTCTTTATTAGTTTTCCTAATCATGTGTATCTACGAACTTATTAATCTTATTATCTTAATAATTAACGTGATCTCTTAACGATTCTATTGCGTTTACGGAAGTCTAGAAAGAGCCGTATTGAATTTTTCTCTCGTAGAACTGATGCTTCGATAAACATGAGTTCGCTCGATTGAGTGGTAGACGCTGATCTCGCGGCGGAATTGAGTAGATAGTGGATTATATTGTGAAAGGTGGACTTGGGCGGTGGTCCGTTACTCTCCACGTATCAGGTATGCGCGACGTGTAAATCCCATGCGTGCGGAGATTAGGATTCTAAACCAGAAGCTGAAACACGATACTGACACGAGCCAACTGTTCCTTATGTCCACGTAAGAATTCAGTTATTGAATCATTATCATGAAAGAATGATGGAATACAAAAAAAAGGCAATATGTTGTATTTTACTGAATATATTATATCTTTCTTATATCACAAAATTAAGATCATGTTTTTATGTATCTAAATTAAATTATCATTTTCAAAAGAATTTTTTTTTATATCATTCCATCAGCAATTGAAAACATTTTAATTAAAGTTTTGTTTTTTTGACTTAGTTTAATTAAAATGTAGTTTTGCGATTTTTATCGTAAAATAAAAGCAGTATAATAAAATAAACTTTTAAATTCTAATTATCTCTTTGTAATTAAATAATGTTTATATTTATCATTAAAGCACAATTCGCAAACGTAAAATGTATGCCATTATATTTTTATTGTAATGAACGCAAAAATAGGCTAGTATCCAATACGAATAATGAGAAATGTGTGAGAAATAAGGACTGTGGGGAAAATTCAAAGGAATGCGGAGAAAAGATCGAATGGCGAATCCGATCCGCCGCAGTGCACATGAATTTTTATTGTACGTGCATTCGGAAAGGTAAGTCGCCGAGTGCGAAGGTAACATTAAGACCTTAGAAGTTACTCAACGATAAAATTCTTGGGTGTGTCCCGATGTAGTTTGATGGCGTTCTTCGTACTATGCTGGGAAAAAAATGTTAATTACGTTTTCAACCATCAAATAGAGACCTAGGAATCTCCATTGCTAGCATATATTTGCACACGTGACTTGAATTTGTCGACAAGTATATTGATTAGATTGTTCGATACAAGGTGTTCCAAAAGGAAAAGTCAATATTTTTGGAAATGATGGTATCAGTCATTTTGAGTAAAAATATTCGTACATGAATGTGTATTTTATTTCGAACAGTTTCCGAGATTGAATGAATTAAAATCAAGAAGCTTGTTAAGAAAGAGATTTTTTTAATTCATTGTTCAAGTGACACATTTTTTAAAATTTAATATAATAAATTTTTTAATATTCCATTATTAATATCAATGAATGCATGAACTGTTTGAAATAGAATATATGTTCATACGAACATTTTTACTTAAAATAACTGATACCATCATGTTTGAGAATATTGATCTTTCTTCCTGGAACACCCTATATATTGATTAGTATAATTACCTGTTTCCATCAATGTAGATTGACGTTAATCTTAGTTCAATTTACTTTTCATCTTTTTCTAATTCTTAAAACTAGAGAAAGATGAAGAGTTGAATTAGAATTAAAGTTAATTTATATTATTTGAAACGGACATATAATCGATCCAAGTCAATTCGACACATTCTTCAGATAAAATCATTGCTATTAATCTTGCGATTGTATCTTATTTTAATTGACGCAACATTGTATAATATTTTTTTGTTACATATGATTACATATTATACACTTAAGTATGAATTAACATTTGGACAACGATCTTAAATTATTTGCAAGTATAACGCGTATTTTAGATTTTTCAGATAAAGACTGCGGATATCATGTAAATTAATTCCACACATATTAATCCTCGAAAGATTTACCATTCGAAGGACTGTGGATTATTTTTGATTGATATCCTATTGGATAATTAGAAAATCACTCTTTTATGTACCATATATCTAAATATATACCTATAGTAGTATATAAAACAATAGGAAAGAAGCAACAATATTTAAATCTGATTTTTTCACACTTTTGTGATGTAAAAGAGATGTACGAGTAATCAAGAACTAATAAATATTCAATGAATATTTTCGAGGACACAAAAAATATCCATCAAATCTCGAGTAATCCAGCCACTGCCAAGGGCAATTAAATATTAATACGCGTCATTACTAAATGAAAAGAATGAAGAGATACGTGTAAGTTAAAATTAAGCTTAAGAATAAGTAAATCATGGAAAAAATATAATTTTCTAGTGAAGAAGGTGGAGACTCTCCTGAAGCGAAAGAGGAAACGTCGGAGAACAAGAGGTAGAAAATACTGTCTCATTCGAAATTCGAGACAGAAGGCAGATACGATCTAAAATATATGTAGACTGATCAGAAGTGCTTATACTGTGATGCAACCTTACCACTAAATTATCACTAAATCAGTATGTCAAAAATATTTCAACGGCGACATTAACAGTTTGACATGCAATAATGAAATAAATGCTCAGTAATGATCTCAGAATATCTATAAATAATGTATATACACATGCAATCCTATACATTAGATTGCTGGACTCCCTTTCTCTTTTCGTCCTCTTTCTTTATCATTTGTAATTAACCGTGTAAGATGCCAATCCGGCATTGATATCGATGTTGGTCGCGCTATGTCCTTCAAGACCGGCTGGAATCGTAGGCGAAGGGTATACGGATTGCAGTTGCTGACCTTGATACTGCGATTCGTACTGCGATCGATATTGCGGTCGATATTCCGGTTGGAACCGCGACTTCACTGCTGCTGGTCGGTAATTGACGGGGGTTTTGTATCTGAAAATTTGAAAAATTGGTTTATCCGATTCCTTTCCCATTCCCGTAGAAGCGTAGAGGTGCGACCGATTTCCCGCTAAGTTGAGCAAGTCACGATTTCAGTACTTTCGAGTGATTCACTTGACATTTAACCCGCTCGTTATCTCTTTGCGTTCTCCACGGTGAGCCGATCTTCCTATATCCATTTTAATCTGACTGATTCAACCGAATAAAAATTAACATACTCCATAATCTATCAAATACAATACCGAGAAATTTAATACAGAAGCCACGTAAAGCAATATTAAGAATTTTTATGCATAAGTCACATAATTCCTAATTGGCAAATTTTCAATAGAAATGATTAATCTTTATGTCAAATTTCGAAATACGCTTCAAATTTGTTAGTATTATAATAATTATGATATCGACAATTACAAAGGCAAAATTTATTATATTCTATTCCGCGTTAAGACAGACATTTTTGAGATAGTCTACAGTTAATTGCTAAAGTTTATCGCGACTCACTTTTGATTATAAGCAGCCGGCGCAATCCGTTGCGGCGGATTGTAGGCGATCGGTTGTTGTCTGTACTTGAGTGGCACTTCATAACGTTCTCCATTGGTGAAACGTGGATCGGTGTGATAGATCGACGGATCCTCGCGGTACTGTCCATCGTCATCGGGCTCATTCGCGTTTCTGGCGATGCTGTTACCGGTCAAGGTTGGCGGGGGCACGTTTATCCCAGCACCGACTGGCTCGAAACCACGTTTGGACGCGCCATATTCGACCTCACGCACGTTCCCGGTGTCATCGACGAAGCCGTATTTGCCGTAAATCTCGCCATTCGGATACTTGGACTCAATTTTGTACGAGCCGTCCGCCGCCTCGAAACCGTAACTGTAACTACCATCCTCGTTGTGTCTGAAAATTAATGTCAGTTTATATTCTACAAATCGTTTTTCAGAACACATTTGCCAGATTTATAAAAATAAAATAATAAAGTTTGGCACAAAAATTTAAAAAAATATTATAGTAACTTTTATACAGAAAAAAATTCAAAGGTATTCTATTGCGTCGCGTCGCTTTTATTCGATTACATAATGCTAATCCGGCACTCACTTATTTATTTGTTTTAAGATAGGTACTGGTGTAGTCACATGATACGGTTGATTGTGCTGGGCGACCGCAAGGCCAAGACAAAACAAGAGAAACAGCACCTGGTGACATGAATTTGCATAAAAACGTTGGTATTCGGAACACTTTCCAATGGCCTCGTACGCGTATTCGAGGAAAGTTGATGGCAAGATGGCGCGAAGATAATGCGCTATTATAGTAATTTTTTCGCGGATTTTTTAAATTGAATGAACAATTATGTAAAATTTAGCATTTGTTAATACTTGTTTCTTTATTTAAAAAAATGCAAATAGTGGTTGTATGACAATTGAATCGATAATCATTGAAACATAATTACACACACACATTCTCGAATCCATTGTAATAATCATAAACATGATTATTATAATTTTTCTGTCTATAAAAGATATATTTAAAAAAAAATTTACAATAACATATTTTATATAATTATAAGATGCTTATACATGTTGCTTTTTCACTCAAATTGATGTAATTCTTACAAAGTTAATTTAATAATTACGAAATAAAAAATTTCACTCTTATTCACTCTTGAATTTCAATCTACTTCGATACTTCGTGCTAATAATTCACGCACATCATAATATAACACATCTTTATAAAATCCATTCTGGTATTCACAGAAAAAAAATGTTCACTTTTATACATTCCAATTTATTCCAATCTTTCACGCTAATTAAAGCACATTATAGCGTTGCACAAAAACATTTTTACGTGTCCCAATTATCGGAATTAAATTTAGCCACGAATATAAAGTGATTTCTGTTATGTCAACGTTTATAAATGATTGAGACAGAAAAGAAAAAGGAAGAAAGAGGAATACTTACAGGAGGACGCATGTCTGGTTGGTGATGAAGCAGAAGTGATTGTGTTATGGGATCGCGTTGTACGCCGAGTGAGTCTACTTATATAGGTCCCCTTCGGGAGCGGCAGGGCCCGCCCATGGGCCCGACCTCCGCCTCAACTTCAACACGCGAGTTCTCCTTACAAAGACATTGAAAATTTCTATTGCATTTCCCGGGCTCTCTTCCAATTTTTATTCATCACGTAACTTCATATTACAGTGAGCCGTAATGCGAAAATACTGATAACGATCGATGATTACATTCACGTTTAAATAAATGCGTGAGTTATCACGAAATACGCAGGTTTAAATTACTGCACGGAATAATTCAGTATTATTACGTACACTTTTTTAACTTTCGAATATGTTAATACGTTGGAATATATAAACTGAATTTTTCTGTTCTTCTTTCAGTACTATTATTTGCTTCTTAATACGTTATTTGTTTGTGTTTCTTCATTTTATTTTATAATAAATAAATATTTTGAATTTTTTTCATGCAAATATAAATAATGTTCTGATATAATTAAAATATAATTTTCTTTTATGACTTATTATTTTTAATATTAATAATTATTATAAAGGATTGAAGATGCGTATAAGATTGATTGTGTATTGTAATAGTTTTATTATTATTTCTTAGCCTAAAAAATTCAGCCAAGAAATTATACATTGCCTTATAAGATACATATTGCAATTAATGATAAATAATTTTACCTCGACATTGCTTAAAGACAGACATGCAAGCATAACGCAGCATCAATCGAAGCCCTTGACCACTCAAAACGCCCTTGATTTTCAGAGACGTAATTTTGCAGTGCGAGACGCTCTTGTATTTTCATCCCAAGGATGTCTGCGTCCGCGAGATACATTTCTCACTAAAGATCTCATCGACAGAGATTTCAATGCCGATTTTGACATAGGATTCAAGTGACACAGAAAACAGCATTTTTATTATACAGTTAGAAAATTGTGCTAAATTAAAAACATTTTACGTGTTACATTATGTTACATCAGTTAAATTAACACTCAGAGTTGTGTCAAAATATTTAATACAAAAATTTTAACAAGCAAAATATAAGAGTATAAAATGTTTTTTATGTTATGTATCAATTAATATATTAATCTGAAAAAATTTCTAATTAAAACGACTGAATACGCGGTAATTAAATGCTATGTTGAATGTGTGTTTTTAGAAAAATATATTTGCGCTCATAAGGCGCATCAAAAGAATAAATAAAGACCTTTATTATTGGAAAGTATGTCTTTTTACAGCATATCAGATATCTTATTATTTTATAGACGTTTACATTTGTGTCAAGATCTATCAACAACAAATTGTTCTTTGCATATCAATTATTTTTAGCATTTGCTGGTATCTATTAACAAATGAACTTGATTATTGAATCGAATATAGTATAACTGTCAATATTACGGTGCACAGTAATATAATGATTTTGTAATTGTATACAAGCGATGAACATCGATTTTGTAATTACACGAATCATCGTTAATCCAGAACTTTCCCGATCAAGAGAACATCTTGACATTTAACGTGGCAACAATAAGGGTGATGCGGAATATCGTAGTGCAACGTAGTGAAGTTTACCGCTTTTTCTACTTTACAGTATACGCTTCACCGTCGCGTGCCGTGAGAATCGTACAGTGTGAAAATAATAACGTCAATCATACTAATGCTCCACTAATTATCCCTCACCTGTAGCAACGCGAATAATTTAAACGAACGAAATCAAACTTCAACGAAAACTAACCATTCGAACTGTAACTGTTCGACATTTCCAAATAAATCAAAAATTTCGAGTGAAATTTCATAAAAACTATTCCTTTTTTTAGAAATCTTGTAATATTTATTTAATAGTGTTTAAACATTTTAGATTTGTTTTATACGTTTTTTGTCGTGAATTTGTTATGACAGACTTTTTCTGAAATCATTAAATTTAAAAACAAAAACTGATCGGTAAGTAAACTTTCAGGAAGTTGTTTCTCTCCCTAAAAACGACAGATTATTGTAAGGAAATATTACGATTGCATTATTGTTATAGAACATGGCGGTGAAAGTATGCGAGGACAGTGCTCCGGAATTTACATTTGAACAATGACAAACGAAGTAGAATTCTTCCACAATTGAGTGACAGCCGTAACTAGAGAGTTTATTACCCGTCTCATTGATCGCATGTCACACTCGTTACATCTTTATGCAACGTGGTTGCGTATGTCGTAAGATATAATTCTTACGTGATAGCTCTCTCGTCGCGCAAATGATCACATCAATGAAGACAATGAGCATCCGCTTTTCGCGAAAACCTGCGAATCGATGTAGCAATTCCGAGACCAAAAGTGAATTTAATTTGCTTTGAGTTTTTCACTTATAATATCGATTGCGTTACACCTATTTCATAATGAATATTATATAAGTGTGGTATTTAGGTTTATATTGTTCTTGCATCGATAACGTTTAACGTCTTCAAATTTTTTATAACAATGAAAAAAAAATGTGCTATTCTTTATTTTGGAAACAATTTTTTAATTGTTTAGACAAGTATCGCATTAATATTATATAAATTAATAAAAGATATTGGGTGTTGGAATTAATTCGTAGCGTTTTACAAGTGATGGGAAGTACTTTCATTAATGTATTTTTTAATGCTCATGTGAAATAAATAACATTCTTTCATTAAAAAACGCTACGAATTAATTCCAACACCTAATATAATTAAACTCATAAAGCGAATAAGATGATAAATAATGCATGCTATATAGATTATGGTAAATAATCATTAATGAATTACAATATGTGTAGATAACGTTATGTTACTATTTTCTGCGATCGTGAATATTTTTTGTGTGTCTTGGTCGATGAAAGTACACGAAGTTCACCATCAGCCCGTAAGGTATCGACACTGCGATGTCCAAGCGAATGCAGGACGAACGCCGACTTCGAGCTTTCATCTCGACTTTGCTGCGAGAGGTGATCAATCGGTAGGCTTATGTGCTCGTTAATTCGAGCGCGAACAAGCTTTTCAAACAAAAAATTAATACGTCTCTTGAGTTACGGAAAAATAGAATTTAAATCTATGAGAAACTTAAAAAATAGACTGCGTTTGATTTGGACACTCAAGCGCTTTAAGCGCTTATAATGATTATTCTGTTTTTATTGTTTCATTAATCTAATTGTAAGTCCACAACCTTGCTTTAAGAGATCGTAAGTCGTAAAGCCATAAGAAATTTGATCAATTATTTTTTGAATATCGGCTTAAAGCAAGGTTGTGGACTTACAATTAGACTAATGAAACAATAAGTTTATCTAGACTTATATCAAGTCTACAATAGGAATCGTAAGCAGTTGTGGAATTTTAAATAGTAGGAAATTGACCAATCACAGTCGAATATAATAAGGAGAACAATCGATTATGATTCATCAGTTTTTAAATCATTGAGATTTTGTAGACGTCGCTAAAGAATCGAAGCACTAAAAGTGTTGAAAGCATTCAAATCGAATGTAGTAATAATAATAGAAAATATAAATAAAACATAAAATTATAAAGACGCAGTAAAAGATTTTGAACATTAGTATTTCCTTTAAATTTTTAAATTTTAAAACTTTTGAATTTTAAAGAATTAAAAACTTTTCTTGCTAAAACTAAACAATACATTTCCAAGATATTTAAAAATCAAAACTCAGCTTCTATTTCTATAATAGATACATTCAATCAAAGCTTTCATTTCTGTGATAGATGCGCACATTCTTAATGTACCTTCTATACTGTCAAAATGTATAGATTATGATGATAAAAGTGTTTATTAATATCTACTTATTTTTTTGTGATTGCCCTTATTTTAAAGCCCTGCGTATTTTCCACTTAATGTGCATTTATCTCCCCAAGAATGATATACGAAATTGAAGCGTAAAACAGGTTAAGCTGATATATAATGAAAAGATAATTATCATCTTCTTCCTCTGTTTTCTACATGTATTATTTTATTATCGTATATCTCGCTATATACCTTACATGTCTTATTCTAGATGTTATCTCATCATATCATAAACGTTAATTGTGTCGTCGTATTAAAATCTAAGGGGGTATGCATTTTGAAAATGCATTTTGTTTCGAAGATGAGGAAAGAGGAGGTGTCAATCGAAGTGCCTTAAGGGAAGGAATGATTCGACAATGTATGAATGAGAAGACGAAGATGCTTGACTTTCACGTTGCAAACGTGACTTCTACTCGCAAATTATCGCTGCGATGGAAAAACCAGCTGTTAAACCATTATCTTCTTTCCTTTCGTCTATTCGTTATAACTATTCTTTTGTTCTCTTGTTCTCATATCTCATGTTTGCTCAAAAATAAACTTACACATACTTGAGGTTAAGTTTATAGAAATATTCATATACATGCATATTAATTTGCAGAACTATTTTTTTTAAATTATGTTATTAATATGTACGAACATAAAAATGCAAATATGTTATAAATTGTAAAATATATTATTGTTAATAAAATTTTCCGTTTAATATAAAGATATATTTACACAATTAGAGATAAAAGTACGAATTTTTATAAAAATGCACAATTTTACATTTTTACTATAAATTGTGATTTTTTTACATATTTATGTAATTTTACATATTTTTTTTTTACAATGTAGGTACTTGAGCAATATAATCAATTATTCATTGGCCAGATACTTTCGACAACTTGTATATATTTTTCAAGTATGATAAATCGAAAAAAAAAGATAGCTCGAATTTGAATGTTACGAGATCATTACGGAACTTTCAACCCTGACAGTTACAGGGGTCGTAACATCGAAACGACACTCGACGTCGTAATTAACTGCCAAGTCGACATCGTATAGTACAACGATTCGATTAACACTGCAACCGTGTGCATGATTTCTCGGTAACGAGTCAAATGCCATTTATTCCTATATCATCGGCAGCCATCTACAGCGTAGCTTCTCGGTGCTGTTGTAATATCGCCGGTGTAATTTACAGCAGCACGAGTGTAAATAATGAAAATTTCCGACTGTCGAAGGGGGCTATCTTCAAGGTTTTTCGTGCCGCAGATAATGTTAATCGGGACTATAATTATCGTTAGCTCGAGAGCTCTCGAATCAAGGATGAATCACGGCATTGGGGATGCCGTGCGGGTCCCAGCGACCGGTTCGACTTTATTCAAATTATTTCGTCCCGATATATCATCGAGAGCCAATTATTGCTCGTCGTGTGCTGTATTCCATTTGTAATTAAATTGCACCTGCAATTGAATGCGCTCTGTCTCACTCTGCCGCAAATAAATAGACTTCTCACGACGTTGATAATACATCAACGTCGATCCGCGCGCGTACGAGACCGCCAATTAGCGACAGTTATGCCTACTGCACGCAATGAACGATGAGCGACGAGTAATATCCAATAAGAGCTCAGTTTTACGTCATTATGTGAGAAAAAGCAAAGCTTTCATTGGATATTGCTCATCGTTCATCGCTGATCGCGTTCAGTGTAGGTACAGTAAGTATTAGTCGTCCGAAAAAGACATCGCAATCTATCGTTCGAATAGCTAAATCAATGTATCGAGATATTTTCTGTCAAAAAAGAAAAGAAAGACGGAAGCAACACGGCTTTTATTAAGGGAGCGTCTGATTAGAAGACTGAAAAATAGATAATTTTTTTGTGAATTTTTTTAAAGAAATAGTAATACTTATTGTTCTAAAACTTTTTGCATGTTTAATATACTTATTATTCAAGAATGTAATTACATTTTTTGTATACAAAAAAGTATTGATAGTGACAAAAAAATTAATATTGAACTTTGCACCTCGCCGTTGACGTTGTTTTGTATACATTCATTTTTGTTTAAAACAAAAAATCAAGAAACATTTTTAATTTTTATATAGTTTTATTCTAAATTAATCTATAAAATTTTAGAAAATATACAAAAATTAAAATTTTTGTGCGACTTTGAAAAAAAAGTTACGATTTCCACTAGGTAACAACTATTTCTTTACGTAAAAAAATTGTTAATATTGATTTTTTTTAGGAGAGAAGGATTCACTATTATTTAACTTAAGTCGATTGGTTAAATATTTTTCTTGTAATCGTATAGGTACACAAAATTGAAGAAAATGCCAAAAAGACTTCAAGAAAATGCATTTAAAATTTTCGTAAAAAAAAAAATAGTAATTCTTGAGTATGTTGAAAAAAAATCGATTTTTTACCTTATAAACCAGGTGCTCCACTTAATTTTCCGGCGCTGCGATTATTTCGGACGTGCGTACGAATGCTGGTAGTAAATACAGAACTTTACGAACTTTCCCACTGTTAATAAATTAGACCGTTTATGACTTCGATTATCGTCCAAGAGCCAATTAGCGATTATTGATCGATTGAAAAAGCGGAATGTCGCAATGCTGGAATCCGAGGAATACGCGTTCAGAACACGAAAACGCGTGCAACAGAAGCAAGTGCTGTTTTTGCCGACGTTAATTGGGTCATTATAATCTTTACTATACGCTATGTAAACATTTCGGGCGTAAACGCAATTATAGAATAGGCTTAAGGAAACCTTAACCCTACAGCCCATGTTTAACATGTACTCTTTAATTCACTACTGCTATTGCCCATTGTCACGTAAAAGACTTCTTCCGACAAGAAGATTACTTCAAGTAGTGATATATCACTAAGAAAATTCCTAACTTCGAGGTACTTCATGCTTGATTACTTACGTTGTAATTTATGTGTTTATATTTCAACGTGTACGCTAATTTTTGATATAAAATTTAATTTGTATTTTATAAAAAAAATCCAGATTATAAATATTGTATCTACAAAAAACTTGTGTTACATTAATTAAGTGTGGCCTATTTTCTTAATGTGTATAAAATTTACATACCAATGGCAGTATATGATTTAATAGCGATAGCACTCTAAGGTAACCCTTCTGTCAATTCAAGAGTATCTAGAACAAATTTTAAATAAAAAACTCTCTCTCTCTCTCTCTCTCTCTCTCATTGGACTACTTACAAAAATATCTTGTCGAACATTTCGTAACGATTTGTTCCGATAATTTCAAGTGTGTGCGCTATCAAGTTCATTGACGACTCGAATACACATCGTTTGCTCGAGGCCTTACAGATTAAAACTGTATTTAAATTATAAATTTTTTTATCCGATCTCCTTTTCTCTTTTATTTTTCGGCAAAATGTATTCTTTAGCGTTCAGGAAATTCGCTATTATCGTTATTATGTCATTCTATCTTTGTCATCCATTAGACCTAAAACGAGGAATGATCTAATAGCGAACTTTCCGCAGTCTTTATTATCACTTGACGCTCAAATTCTTTTCACGAAATTATGCGTTTAACGGATAATCAAATATTTTTATTTCTGTTGATTTTAAGCGTGATCGATTAACTTCGATTTCTTATTGTTTCGCGATGGGACACCGAATGGTTTGTTTCGATCTCTCTCCAATCTGAATTCGCAAAAAGCACAACGAGACAACTGGCGCCATGTAACTTTTCTTCGCCTGAACGATCACATATACATGCAATAGATTATGCTAATTAATTGCTAACTAAAAACTTAATTGCTAAACACTACCACTTTCTGCTTACGGCTATTTTCCCCATAGGTCAGAACTATCGCATTTGGAGAATATTCTATTTTCGAGATTGTATTATCTGTTTTACGATCTGTCTTAAAGATGATTTTTATTACTATTTTTATTACTAATTCTCCTATACAGTTAATAAATATCACTTTTATGGAATTAAAGAAGATACTTGATTATCATCGCATCTAAGCGACGAAATCACCAGTTAATTTAGTTGAAGGTACTTTAGATGACATTTTAAATACAAGGCAGCTTATCTCGAGATTTTATTCGATCTTTTATTGCGTTTTTCGCAGCCATAAAGCTGTGATAAAGAATGATATGATTGCAGATTTGAGAAATCTAACGTTAATTAAATATTAAGATTATGTGGCTGACATTGATTTTGTTTTAGTTTCTCATCTATCATTCATAAATCGAGAAATCGCAAGGCAATCTACCGATGTGTCATTTTTAATTTTGCTAAAATAAATGGGTTCATGTAATCGAGCGTCTTATAGAGTAGATAGGTCGTTAAATGTATATTTTTTGTAACATTTTCTTGTCCCACTTACATATGGGAATGAACGTAAGCTTGTTCTCGCTGATCGTGCTATGCAAATCAAGCTCGTCCAATTAATTCTTATTTGGTATGTCCTTTACTGTGATATGTATTATTATACGTTAAAGACAGCCATCTCGTTCAACGTACATCGTAATGAAGATGGGGAAACATTATTCATAGAATGGATAATGACGTCGATGATTAATGACGAGAAGAAGCGTGAACAATCGCAATTAGGACAATGTCATAATACATCTTTACTTTGCCATCTTGTCTCAATATTAATTGGATATTTAAGAATATTTTCTCTAAATTAGAGATATGAAAAAATTAATTTATTATCATTAAATATAAAGACATATTTAAAAAAATTATCAAACTTAATTTAAAAAGCATTTACCGATACTTTTGTCGTTGCTTATAACTTTTTTATTAATAAGTATATGCATCTATAATTATTTGTTACTTTTTTTAAACATTATAATACCATTATTATAAATGCATTCCAATGTTTACCATCAATATTGAAAATTTATAGTTTACGTTGCATAGATATATGCTACAGAGATTTCTAGTATTAGCAGTGACTATCGGAATGCAACCTAATAAGATATCGAGTACAAACTATATTTCAATATTTAAATTTCTATAGGAGCGCGAACATAACATGGCAGACAGCGCACTATTTATCAAAAATTTTTAGTTCGATCCTGATAGGAACCAAAATATTTACGCTTTGTGTCTCCTCTCAAAAAAGGTCAATAACCTCCTGAGAGTATTATTGCCTCTATGTAAGAGGAAGAAAAAGAAGAAATTTCTATTGTAAAATATTTCTAGTTAAAAATAATTATTAAATTATAAAGATATAATAATAATGGGCTATTCCTATCTTCTGTGTATGTAATTCTTTACTATCATACGATGGCAAAGAGTATGAAAAGGGATGGCGAATCATTTCTATGAGGGAGTTGCATTATGCAAATCGATTATCGCCGTATTCGGATTTTTTCACAACGTTAAAAAAATCATCTGCAGCTGGTCGACAGAAATTCGACCCGCTGCTCAGCTTGTCTTTCCCGCGTGATATCGAGGTATAAGTACCGGTTGGCCTTGCGAAAAATGCAGATCTGTGCGGCTCTTGTAATGGACCATTCAAATAATGTGGAACAACGCCCGTCACAGAAATTGGATCGGCTGCGTCGCAATAATCCTTCGATATCATAACTTAGCATGTTAATTCCCGCGTTAGATGTATAAATATCTGCAGCCAGAAAAGCAGGCTGACGTTTCAAGAGACACGTCAACCAATTGCAATAATTATGTGAATCGATTTCGACGATCAGGATCGAGGAAACTGTTATTTGGAATGTGAATATACAGTAGCCAAAAGTACGATGTAATTAAGCTATAAATTTTGATAAGTCAAAGTGTAATCGGTGTCCACAAAAATTAAAACATAAATTTATTAAGATTTTTTGTTAATTATATTATGTGAGAACATAGTAGTTATTTGGTTTGATAAATGTCGAGAAAGGTAAATTGATATATACTTATGAAATGTATAATATATTTTTTATTATGTCAGGTTATTTTAAAACATGTCATCCTTTCGATTATATCTACAAAAAATAATATACAGGACGTCCAACGGTGTGCTGTATTGCGTGTCACACGATGCTCATCAATTCTTCGTAACGAAAGAGTGAGCGGAGGAGCCGCTGAGAAATAATAAATGGAATATTCATTGAGGCTGATGAATGGTTGTCGACAGGCAAAACAAGCTCATGATCGAATAATTGTCTAATTAATCGAGTTGTCGGAATTTGCGATATCCGTCGGTTTGGATGTATGAAGATTTATAGTTCCGCGTATAATGAATATCGCACTATGTTAATCATTGACGAAGCATATCAAGTTTGAACAAGTACGAATATTTGCGAAATCGCGAATACAATTATCGTATTTTCTTCCTCTTCTTTTCTAGCTTTAGTCATAACAAAATCGATATGATAAAAGCATGTTACAATAAGCTTTTTTTACATAATTTAAATTTTTATTTTTGAATATTTTTTCATTTTTACCTTTTTTTAGGAATCTTTTTGAGAAGAGTATAAAACCTATATTTGAATTTGGTACATTTATTCTTTGACATTTAAATGTTGTTTACAATTTTTTCTTTTTATAAAATACTTTTTTTGGCAATTACCTTCACACTTGTATGAACATTTTAAAAATACACGAAAATATATATAAATAACATCAAGTTTCCAGTTCGCTATTTACATTTGAAGCTCATCATCTATTTAAAATATTAGTACTGATTTCCATGGATTTTTTATTTCACTTTGATTAAGAACCCTGTGACACTAGATCTTCCTTCAAGGAGATTATTATCCTTTTAAATTCGATATTTTCAGACTATATTCACAAATTTAGAGATACCAAGACCTATTAAAACTAAATTTTACGATAATCCGACTTTTTTTTTAATTTGAATTTTAGAATTCTGAGAGTAGAATCGAATTCAGCGGTTCCGAAAACCTTTAGAAAGCAAGTCTTCCATAAGTTACTTTGTTAGAAAGTTCCGGTTCTCAGAGGGTTAAGAGATATGCAATATAAAGAAGATATGTAAATGTGTATGCTATATATTTAATTCTGCCGCTATGATTTCCACGTAAAACCGCGAAACGATCACACGAGACATATGGAAAACGTCCAGGATCCCACGTTCCAGGTCAGAACGCACATTGGAATCCCGCGGAATTCTGCGCGGATTCTATTTTAGTCGTCAGGGGCCATCGTATGTTAGAACGCGCGGTGGTTGCCGGAGGTGGACCTTCAACGAACCTAATCGTGAACGTTAAAAGGATCAGAAGAATGGAGGAAGGTTTATCGATACTTGGCCTGATTCACCCCCGACGTTCTCGTTCGAATGTCGGTATTATTTATAGAGGGACGAGATACGTGAGAGGACAAAAATCCGGCGTCACGTAAAAGTTGGTGTCACCAACCACGATACATGGTAGATTCAAATTTCTCGTCGTCATTGGTCTCCATGCCAGCACGTTTCCCTTCTTTCTCTACAAAAAGTATCGTTTTCCAGAAGGGCGTAACCCACGCCTATTAAGTTTAGGATTTGCGCAACAAATCCTAAATTTAATAGACGTTGGTTGCGCTAAATTAATTAGAGGGATATGTTACTTTATCTTATTTTCCCCAGCGTTTAGCAACGATTTTTAACTGAGTGTATGGAATTATGAGATAGTTTGTATCGATTGTATTATATGCAGTGAATGCAATAAATATTCATATACATATACAAGGAAAGTTTTTATTGAAAAGAAAATCTTTTTTTTTACAAAATAAATAAAATTAGAAAGCTGTATTTATTAACAGTTACGTTCTGTCTTATTGTAAACAAAAAAGTTTCAAGAAAATAACTACATTCTTATTAATCTTAAAAATTAAATTTTTCAATTGTACTTTTTCTGTGTCCAAATAATTTTTAACTTTTGCTTATTTTTTATTAAGATATATTTCTATAGATTATAATAATTAAAAATATATTTTAATTATTACATACTTTTTTTAATAATTTTGGGAAATATATAATCTATTTTATTCTTTGTTAATAAATTGCTTATTTGCTGTTAATTAATGTTTACCTTTAAAAAATTTTTTAAAAACTATTTTTTCAGTAGGAATATTTTTTGCATTTACTGTATGTAAATTTCTTAATATATATTATTTGGATCTTATGAAATGCTTGTTATATATATTTAATATTATTAATATCGTTCAATTGTCACACAATCGACTCTATTGAGATAAACACGAACTTTAGGGACACTTTGTATTAATGTATCACAGCCTAGATATATTATTTCATCTGAATGATATGAGTTATGTTATTATTGTCCGGTTATAATTTTAATATCGAGCTAGTCAAATTCTTATTAGATTGCTACTGTCTTATACCCTATGATGCCGTTACACAAAAATATATAATGTGATATATCACGGAAGTCAGACTGCGATTTCTGCAGGCATTGCAGATCGATTTGAAAGAGGCATCTCCATTTAAAACGGCCTTGCATGCCCATCCCAATCCGCTCGCTGCGATTTAACGAACTCAATCTCATTTATCATCGATGTTTACCGAAACGACAAGGCCGCCATGGCATCCTGCTACCTTCTCGACGTACTTACTCGTCGATTTTATTAACTGCTCGTGCAAGTACGTTCCCGATGAAATGCCTTCTTGATGCGAATGACGTTAACCATGTCCATTACAAACCCGCTCTTGATCTTAATACAGATCTCGATTTGAAAGCCACCACCGATATACTTACGAATATATCTTCCGAATTCATCAACGACAAGTAGCAGAAGTACTTTTTTATATACGAACTTGGAGTATTTTGCACTTTTCTAATGAGCAGTTATTTAAAATTTTAAAGCTATCATTTATTTTAATGCGGAAAGATAAAATTTAAAATTATAAAATAAGAAAGTTAGAAAGGATTAAGACATCAAGTTGTTAATATGTATAATATAATATGTTGCCCACGAATTTATTCAAATAAATTATAATTATTTTAGTAAATTGAGATTATAATGAATAAAGTTACCAGGTAATGAAAAGCTAAGAATAAACAAATAAATTTTTTATTTCAATAATTAATAATTTAATTCTCAGTTTTAAAAATCAGAAAAATCTTTTTATCACATCGTACAGTCAATTACCGATTAACTGGAGTTACTGATGAAATTCATACATTTTGATTTATCAGGTACATATATATATATATATACACATTTGTATAGTCTGCTAGATTTACGATATTTCAAGATATTCTCAATTTACATGC
The DNA here is from genome assembly GCF_024713525.1 of Acromyrmex echinatior. NCBI lineage: Eukaryota > Metazoa > Arthropoda > Insecta > Hymenoptera > Formicidae > Acromyrmex > Acromyrmex echinatior. The sequence goes on from NC_141860.1 coordinate 12,627,230, forward strand.
AAGACTTTTGTTACGATGTATCTATGCGTCTTCGTGACCTTGAATACGAACGAGCAAGTTAACATATAACGTCGCTCGCGTTCTATGATGATACAGCTATTCGGTTGAGCGTCGGGCGCCAATCTTAATGTCAATCTCCTGTCTTGGACCCGCTACCGTCTTACGTAGAGATTCACGAAAACATAACGAAGTGTCGCTGGACTGACCAGCAGGACCGATACCACGCCAGCCGGCCGGCGCGAGGATCCAGTCTTGCATCCCTGCGCCGATTAATTTCAAGAATGCACCGCCATTTATAACAAGCCGGCATCCCGCTCGCTTAATGGTTACAGATAGCCCGTGGCAGAGTTGCTCCGACCTCGTACGTGCAACTGCATCCCGTATGCGTCACCATTTCTCATACAGACTGGCGAAGTACGACGCGTTACTAATAGCGCTCGTAGGAATACCCGTTTCAACTCCTCGAAACAAGGTGGTGACTGTAAAAAAAAAAAAAAAAAAACAGAAACATTATTTTTTTATACGCGCATTCGCCTTTGACGAAAAGAGTCGAGAATTCGATTTTTCTCAAAGCGTTTCTAGAAAATAATTAATTAGAAGTGGTTAATGTAACAATTTTTTGGGATAGCTTTTTAAAATTTAATTTTTATTCTACTCTATGACTTTAATATGTTTTCTTTATTATTATTTATTTTTATTCTACTCTATCACTTTAATATGTTTTCTTTATTATCTCAGTTCGCCATGTTTCTTTGATTCTAATCTTCTGTTTCATATATTTTTTACGTACTATTTCTTATACTTCTCTTATATCCCATTTACAGAAAAGAATTTTATTGTTTCAAGCAATGAAAATTATTTTACTAATCGTATATTTGATCAGAATTTTATTTTGTGAGATTATTTCATTTTAATGAGTAAATTGTGTCACGCAGTTATGCCAGATTGGGATAACGCAATCATTATTCGAAAGTCCGGTATGCTGTTTCACAAAAGTTGCTACTATTGCAGACCGATTCATGCAGTTTCGTGGATCATTTGTGGTGAAGTCAATCGTAATTAAACTAGTTCCCGTTGATTCATCGATACATAAGGCGAAAGTTTCTCCGAATGTTTGTGTTATTCAAGGCCACTCGTATTAGATATACATGTATAATATTTCGTTGGAAATACCTGTGTCATAATTTCTATCATTCATATTATAGTCATACTTGCATGTATCGGAATTCACACATGAATCTATATGTCTACTAATAAATATGAAAGCGTTCTTTTATGATACACAGCCGAAGGCTGTGAAGGTAATTTTGATAGACCTCTCAATGCAATCTTCGTTTAAATCAAGAAACATTTATTCGAGATCAATTTCTCAAGGAGATGTAGTTTCTCAGGAAACATCTCAGGAAAATTTTCTAAAACCATTTGATAAAATATTTATTCCTTGTGAATACATAATTATATGTTACTATAATATCAAGCGGCTTGTGTTTGTCCATCTTGCGGCGCATATTTTCAGAAAATAAATACATGACTTAATCAATTGCTTTATCCTGATACATCTTGACTGTACATTTAACCAGTATGTAATCAGTTCTTATATCTTACTGAAAATCTATTAACATTTGTTTTACACCATCCGATCATCTCTCGCGAGATCTGCGACGATTCGATGACACGTTGAATGCTCGGCTGCGGCCGTTCAGAATCGAATGGATTTCAAGGTCCGGAAATCACGGTAGATTACGATTCAGAGAACGAAATTTGTCGAAATTATTAATCTATCTCGTGAGATCTTCCAGAGACTCAATTCTATTGAAGACCTAACATTTCTCTTTTGACATCTCCACTAATTTAATGTGTGCTGTTACCTTGACACGCATATTTTCGCTCCTAATATATATAACATATGTTAGAAATGAAATCCAGCCTATAAAAAAGTAGATTTCTGATGACACGAAAACTCAGTGATATCTAAATTATTCCTCAATTCGAATAATTCACGGTATGATTGATTGGAAGTAACAGAATCTGTGCGAAAGAGAATTATTCAATATTCATTAACTTGATAGCTAATAAATTAACACAATCGTTAATAACCAGCTTATTATCCCGTGCATACATAAACAAGAAATCTTATTAAAAGCGGATTTCATTTAATAATCCGTGTCGCGTTTGGACGAAAATAAAGTCGCGATTTAAATTGTCCGGCTACAAGATTTACGACTTCGCGCGCGCATTATCATCGAAGATTTGTTTGCTCGATGCATCCCTCGCGAATACGAATGTGCAATATAGATTACCTCGAAAGCGTATGTATTTTTTACATAGGTATACATAACACGTAGAAAGAACGACAGGATTTTTAAAAGTCGCACAAAATACACATCAAATCTGACAAATTTGCTTTTACAAATTTATTTATGCCTTATTTAGTATCACGCATGTTTCTCCGCATTTTATTTTTATATCGGAATTACATTCACTTTTGATGTAAAATAAGAGATGAGATCTCAGTTTATAAATCACACTTTTTTCTAGTCATAAATTACGAATTCAGTAGCAGTTACAGATAAGAGGTAATAAACTAAACCATCAAATTTACATTTTCCTAAGTGTTTGGCTAGAGTAGGACATTTATTGCGTGTGTCGGCAACGAAAAGCGATTTTTATGAGACTATATACAACAAAAGAAATCCGAGAAATGTATATATTAGGTGCGCAACTAAGTTCTCGCTATTATTTTGATGGAAATGCCATCAAAATAACAGCGAGAACTTAGTTGCGCACTTAATAACATAGATAAAACTGGCGTTACGTGTCAGGATAGCGTACACAATCGAACGCAATGTTTACGAATCCCATGAGAATTAAAACCCCGACTTTGTCGCTAAATGAATCCTCTTTCGCGGAGATCAATATTTTTCCCGATCTCCGTGAGAGAGCCGAGTGACTTACAGGTACATTGTAGTCGCTGCGGAATGCAATTACATTGTCCGCACGGACGCGAGGAATGCGCCGAGAATAAATACGACTTTTTACAACGTGGAACTGGACCGTAGGCGAGACTGACACGGCCCTTGTTCAAACTTTTCGACGATACCGCGCCGCATGTTTAAACAGGAAGAGATGTTTGTTATTCTTCATCCACCCTCTCTTCTTCGTTCCTCCCACACATCAATTAAATAAAATTATTTCTTAAGGTCATTTATTCATCCTGCATTTACATTGTTTTTTTTTCTTTTATTTTTACATTTATCCTTGTCGTATTATATTTATTTGTACGATAAGATTATTAAGTTTCACCTTTTTTGTTCGATCATAAATCGCTTTTTTTTCCTTTGTCCTCTGATAAATTAATCGACGGTTATTTTTATTTTACAACGACACAGACTGTACGAATGTTTACGTCTGTAATAATTCATCGTGTAGGTTAAAAATATTATCGCGTTGCGCGCGATGGTATCTGAAGCACTCGGCCATCGTGATTTTTGCCGGGCACTTAGAAACTTCTCTTGCTTCACTGGGCGCGAGATGCGGATCCTCGGTCCTTCTGTACTCGTCTTGACCTTTCACCGGCGAAATCATGAAACAATGCCGGCGCTCGCACGGGAACAATGCGCGCGCGGATATTCCTAGGTCGCGGCTGACCTCCGATATACACGTAAGACCCGTCGCTTGGATTCCTGCGAAGGCCCCGCGCGAGTAAATGCATCGGTCCCGGGCGAACACAGGCACGCGAATAATGCAGATAAAGGGAAAATTTAGCGTATATACCATATAGCGCTGCATACAATCTCCGAAGCAGCCTCAATCTCTCTGTCGGCGCAACGATCTTTGCGAGATATGCCAGCATCATGAAAAGAGCATCGATCTCCAGTATATATCAATACTTTTCTTCAAAGAAAAGTATTGTGACTTCAATCTCTAATGCTTGTTTCCACCAATGTAGATTAATTTTCTCGGTTCGACCTTACTCTTCATCTTTTTCCAATTTTTAGAACTAGAAAAGGACGAAGAGTAAGTTGAACCGAGATTAAAGTTAATCTCTACGTTGGTGGAAATGGGCATAAGTGACTTTAAATCTTAAACGAAGTTTCAAGGGTATAAAATTTTAATGACATTTTATAGTCACTAAAATTTTACACTCGGGAAAAGTTTCTCCTTCGTTCCTTTTTCACAGGAAACAAACGGTAGCTAAGTGAAAATAAAATCGCGAGGCGTCGAGACGGCGCCAATAAAGTTGCCCGTGGTTAATCGTCGAACGACGTTCTGCACGATACGTACGTCCCACGTTCACTCACACCGTACGTGATCGAGTTAAACGCGGTCCAAAAGCCCGATGTAACTTGAGTCGCGTTGAAGACATTTCGTGATCCGTATCCGGCGTGAAAAACCTGAAGAAGGCGGGATATATCCTTGTCTTCGTGAGAGCGCGCCATCACGAAGGTCGTCCCGCTCGTTCGCAAGGTCGGTTATTCATCCGCGCCCGTTGCACAAGGATTTCGTTAAATGCGCTTTATATTCCCCGCCAGTCATCGTCGTCATCATCCTCTATCGTAATGCTCGGAGAAATACCGGAATGGATGACTGTTTCGGGAATTTTACTACGTTAAACCCGCTACCAGTTCCTCATCCTCGACCTTTTGATTTTCCATCTCGTACAGGGTCATCATATCTGATTTATAAGAAAAGAGTGTACATTTTTTAAAAAAGGATGAGAGGAGAAAAAGGGATATATTTCTTTTATTTTTAAATGTAGATATTTAATAAAATAAAATTTCTAGAACAAATAATTTTTATTGACAATTCTTTTTAATATAGTTTTATAAATATGAAATTTTAATTAATGATCAAAAGTTTTACGACGTCAAAAAAAAAATACATGTACTCTTGAAAGGGTATAGCTGATAATCATAAGATTATTATCTCGTAGGATAATTTCGCAAGAGAGAGCCATCTATATCTTTCGATGACTGTCGACTGTTTCCAGAATTTCTCTCTTTCTTCCTCCTCCCCCCCTCTCCTTTCCTGCCTCCCACGGTTTCCTCGAATCAATTTTAACAAATAATCTGTCGTTATATATTTAAAATACATAAAAAACAAAAAATTACAGTTAATAAAGTTATAGTGCCAAAAATGACCGTGTAAAATTGTTCTTACAATTTGTCATTAAATTATTGGTTATTCCATCCTGTGAGCAACACAGAACGTTTGATTCACTCACTCGCTTATTCATTACATTTCTTCCGAGATATTTCGAGATATTTATAAAATTTATCATATGTTGCAAAATGACCTTCCATATTTCTTTATTGATGTAATTTTGAGATTTTGTATCATCTTTTTCCAAAAATTATTAATTTCGATATTAAAATATTCTTGTTAATTGAGGTTTTAAGATACAATTCAATTAGGATTTAAAGAATCATGTATGAATGATAAAAAGCTGAAATGGTCGTTAAGGGCACGTGAACTTCCAGAATGTAGAGGTTTTATAGCGAGAACGTCGCCTGTCTGTGACCGACAGTTTACTCGTGACCTTCAGTTTACGGTAATGAGCATGTACTATACGACTAATTAACGTGCTTTAATACGCCATTCTTTTTGCAAGCTCGTAAAACCAACAGCGAATATCCGCAAATCCGGGACGTAAGCGTAACGTACGAAGGCTTGCATTAATATTTATGAATTGTTCCGTGACCATTAATTATCATCACGTTTTCTCCAACTGAGCTGACGACAGACAGACGTTCAATTGTGAAAGAGTATAAATGTCTTTTCGACCAATAATCATACTTTTTTATAATTCTGTAATGACAGCGACAATTTTGAAGTTTTGTGTCGTATAGAAAAAAATTAATTATTAGCGTTAGTATAGAAAGGATGATTATAAAATGATGGAAATATGCATGATGGCAATTAATTCTGCTAAAAAAAGTTTGCATAAGTAATTATCTCAATAATTCAGTGTACCTTAGTCATTGAATAATCAACAATATATGTATAATTATTAAGATATTTGTCAATAACATTAAAAGAAAATCGCATATTTAAAAAAAGAGATAATAGTAGAACTTTTAGTTCTCAAAAAGATTTTTTTATATTGGCTATGGTTAATAAGATATTCATGATTAAATTTAATATCTGTTACCGAAAAGCTATGAATTAGGTCATTGACAGTTTATCAAATATAGTTTTATTTTATTTATTTAAATTTAACGAAATCGTTCAGCGGCTTAAAAAACTATTAAGTTAGAAAAGGATATTTCTTGAAAAAGATCACTTTTTATCGCGCGCCGAACAGTGCAATCAATAATAATATAGAACTCATATCTTCTTATTAATTTAGTCATTGAGATATTTGTCTTATTAAGCGATTGAATTCAACGTCCCAGAAAGATATTTTTTAATGTGGTCCGCAGTCTTGTCACTGTTATTTTGTATTTTAAAAAAATAGCAGATTTAAGAATCCCGCCAAAGAAGCGACTCAAAAAATTCCTCTAGGAAAAACTCATTCTTAATCTCTAATAAAGATATATATATCCTATTAAGATATATTGTTGGAAACCCCTCGAATCTCTCAATAATATATGTACATTCTCCTGCTCAATTCGTTGTTTCCAGGTATTCGAAATATTAACATAATCCGAGATCAGAGTCAATCAGGATGAAATCGAGATGAAATCGAAAAGAGTAAAGACTCTATAACAGTGTTTGATCACGAACAATTTTATCCAAACAAGATTAAGAAACAAGTATATAACTTACGTTATCTCGCTTATTTTAACTCAAATACCAAAGTTAACAAAAACAACCTGACGGATTAAGTTCGTAGCCAGATCTCGTAGCCAGATTCTGATTGTGAGAATCTCTAGGGTCCGATTCTACCGATGTAAGACCAACTTAATTTAATCTCTCTCGGTTAACTTTACTAATTATCTTTTTCTAATTCTTAGACTAAAGAGTAAATTAAACCGAGATTAAAGTTAATCTTACATTAATGGAACCGGGTCTAGGAGGGAGCGACGGGTCTGACGGCACAGCACGACGCGGCGTAGCGTAGAGATTGAGAATTGCACGTTAGAGAGAGGGTAGAGCATGCCCCCTCGCGAAGGAAGGAAGAGGGGGACGCTGATAGAGGCGATCGGCTCTCTCAGATCAGCTGTGAGAGCGGCGTGGCGCCGTGTGCCGCGGCTCTGACCCGCTGTCAGTTGCCCGAGCCCTGTGCTACGGTTAGGACCGCGTATAATCGTCACCTTTTACACGACGACGCGTCGAACTAGCCACGGGCCATCGCGAACCGATTCGCGTTGATCCTCGACGGAAAGCGTCCTTCGCGTCCTCGTTACGAGATCGGCGATCGGGTGAGCGATCGACGGTAATCGGCATCCGAGAGCGGCGAAAGGCCAGCTGCGTGCGGGGAGCAGCGATTAAGAGCGAATGTGACCAACCGTAATCCGACCTCCGAGAGAAATAGCTTTGGCTTTTGTCATTAAATCGTCGATTATCACGGGCTATCGGCAAATTTCCGAACGAGCGTGTACCTCTCGTTGGGAGTCGCGAGTCGCGGAGAAGGGCAGCTCGATCGATCTAAGGGCGGGCGTGATTGGTAATTCTCTTTTCCTTTTTTTTTTCTCTCCCTTCCTCTTTTGTATGACGTGGAGAAGTGATCATCGGGCTTCGATTTCCGAAGAGTCGTCCCTCCGCGGGTGGCGCGAACCTGAGAAGCTGTGAGCTGACGACGCGTCCAGGATGGTCTGGTAGAGGAGAACGGGCAACCCCCTCGTTCGAGAGCGCGAGAAATGGCGTGCGGCATATCGGTCGACGCGGCCGCCACGAGCACGGTGCTTCTCCTGCTGGTAAGCCTCCGCGTATTGCTATTTTACGAGCGATCGGACCCCGAGAGGTCGATAACGCGCGACTACGAGGGCGTAGTCGATGGATCCGGTGGTAGATGAGAATTTCTTGCCATCGTCTGTTGTATGAACGTCTATTGCTATTTAAAGTATCTCGATTTTACGAGGCTCTGCGGTCGGACACGAAAACGTTTCGTGGAAATTAATGGATACGAAATGTTCTAGCGTGATCTCATCGAGCCCCTGTAAAAAAAATACCGAGATTTATAATGATAAACATAATGCACACGGTACATAATGAAATAATTACACGCCTGTTATTTTATGGCAAGCAATAAGATCGGTAATATCGATTGGCAAACCCGGCTTTCGCGAAAAACTCAACGCGTGTACCTTCGTATGCAGAGTGGCATTCACAGACGGCGCGTGCAACATGTCGACTTGTGTACGTGGCTGGAGTCAAGGATAACGTCGTTATCTAGCCCGTGCCCGCTATACTTACATCGAGGATATGTGTAGATACACAATAAACGTCGGCGTCGCGGGCGAATGCTACTTTCGTTATGCAAGCGCGGAATGTTAACTTATCGCGGTTCCTGCGAGCGGTTCATGCACTTTTTCTTACGTAATGCGATGTAAGATGAGACCAACGCAAAAATTTCGTGAGTTGTACATTTTAGGCAAGAAAGAGAAAAAGAGAAAGAGAGAGATAGAGAGAGAATTTACATAAGCAATCGGAATGTGCCAAATTTGAATTAAATTGTATAAATAAATAAATCTCACGAATGAATAAATTGGTTGTCGCTTATAATTAACTAATTTGTAAGTCATATTAGATAATTTATGAATAAGAAAAGAGATATCGGAAATTGATATTACAAATAATTATTTATACAAACGCATATATACATATTTTTTATACGTATTAGATTTATATAAATCTCCAGCTATTTTACAGTTTTCGAGATTCAAGGCATATTAATAAAATAGACATAGATTGAATTGGTCAAGAAAGACCATGTTTCTTCACTGACATTGAAAGAATTCATAAAATGAAGATCGTCTGTAGAACAAATATGTACACATGTCATGATTCATGCAAGTACCATGTTAATTTTCTGTGCGCCATACACATAATCATTAGCAGCTCGTAAATAATTAGCGATACTACCGATGTCTCTTGAAATTAATTTCAAAGAGGTAGTTGCATTAGTAAAGCCTCCCACTGGCATTAATAATATATTAAGCTGCATCAAAGTGATATAACTTAAATGAAATTTTCTGTTTACGAAATCGATTGCTCCTAAGCGCGAACATTAAATTAACATGTTCATATAGATTTTCTTTGAAATAAATTAAAATATATTTTTTAAATCAATATCAAATTTTTAGACGGATGAATTTTGCAATAATATGCAAAATTTAGCTTCTTTGCATATTTAATTAAGATTGAAAATTTGCTTGGAAAGTTAAAGGTCCTATCACAAATTACGTGTTTGCGCACGGTTGAACTAAAGCGAGAAATATTTCGCATAAGTGTTAATTATCAACCAGTAGGTATACTTCGAGGCAACACTCAACGATTCAATTAATTAAAATTCACGTATGACAATTACGGACCTTTACTTACGGACCGCCGCACCGCGCCGATTGCAAAGTGATCCGGTTCTTGGCAACTGGTTCGTTCGCGCCAATATTTTTTACGAGGTATGGAAGCATTTGAACGCACAACTTCACGATGTACCTGGAACGCACGCCGTGTGTAACTGTCATTTTTCTCAGTAACTGCCTGTCGTTGAAAAATCCTGTACGATAAAATGGAATTTATAAATGCCTAAAGTACAATTCAGATGTGTGTGTGTGCTCGTAACATTTAAACATAAAATAAATAATTGACTAAATTTGTATCGTGATTTGAAGACGGACGTGACATACATCATGTTTGAAATTGAAAATATGTCATAATATAATATGTAGAAATTGTTAGAAAATCGATTTAATTAACCTGTAATTGAAATATTTGGATTTCGATAACCCGAAGATTTTTCTAATTTTTAAATAGAAAGAATTTGGAATAATTTTATGTTTCACAATCTTACTTTTCACAGTTTTGAATATAAAAAGTTTCCTTAAAAAATGAAGTAAATCAAAATTGTGTACATCAATGCCTACTATTGTCTGCCCAAGTAATGCCCAAATTTTATACGCTAATAGCCTAATAAAACCTACTAATTAATGCTCCAAATTTGTACATCGTAGTGTCCTCAGTGATTTACCCTTTGAGTGAAAATAATAACACAAAAACTTTCGTGAATTTCAAGAAACCATTGTTTTTTTAACAAAAATATGTGTTACGGGTTAAGAAATTTATTTATGAACGGAGAATTTAATGGTTAGTTTCAAGAATGTATAGACAATTAAGGTATACTTTTAAAATACTTTGAAGCGGAGTTTAAAATTAATTTGTAACGGTTAAAAAAAGATTATAAAACTATATTCGAAAAAATAAAAATTGTTTTAGAATCAGGATAAATTTTTTTATATAAAATATAATTTTAATATAAAATCTAGAAGCTGGCTTTATATATATAGCTTTCATTTGTGACGAATATTTTGATTCTCTACATATTTTTCACATCCGACTTTCATTCCAGGCATGATGTGTTATGTAGGTGAATGTATTAAAATTAAAAATTCAAGGTGCAGTAATTTATCTGTAAATATATGAAAACCACGTTGTAGGAGAAACTTGTAAGAGAATTATTCGGTCAAAGCAAATAGCATTCAATTAAAAAAAAGTTCTTATGAACAGTCAGTTGTCTCGTCTGTCACGATTATATACACGATTATATACATAAATCCTAGTATAAAGTGCACAAATATACGCCACGATGCGATGGTACAACATTGTGTAAGAAACACACAGTGCGATCCTCGGCGTACAAAATCCTTTAGCTTGGATCTCGTTTCAACATAAATACATTTTTCGAAGCCGATTTGCGTAATGATCATTAGTCCGGAATCTTTATGATAGTTAATAAGAAAAATACCTTGTAACATTTGCAAAAATTACTTGGTGTCCTAAACAAGCGATTACATTAAATCCGACATTCTCCCGCTGATGGATTCCGTAATTCAGCATTTTTTTCCGCAAACTCCTTCAGTAATTGCTGATATTACAGCGGATATATGGATTAACAATGTTGAAACAATTTTGAATCTTATCTTCCACGCATTCCACTAATTAAGATGCCCCATAGAAACACTAACAATACGAATGAAACTGTACTGACGACACCACGGGATGTCCGAGTCCATTTCTTTAATTCGTAACGTAGTCTCACATGTAGTCTCTTTTAATTAACACACCCGCGATTTGTTAGAAAGGCCCAAAGTAATTGGATAATGAGAGTTTAAGAATTAAGCCTTGTAAGACACGCGGATTTAACCAGCATCGGAAGTGACGAAAATCAATGCAGTAGCGTCTTTCGTTTAATTTAATATACGTACACCGGTCAGCAAAAATCAACAACAAACCCAAAAAAAAAGGAAAAAGTTTAAAAATTGAAACGAATGACAAAGGCTGTTTGAACTGTGTAACGATTTTTTTGTGTAAAGATTACTCTTTTTGAGTTATGACGATTTGATAACTTTTTTTATGAAGTTACATATGTTAGTTTATTTTTAACGACTGATGTGGTAATATTCATCTAATCTTTATTCATTAAAATTTATTCACTAAAATGTCACGATTTTTTAAATATGTCAATTTTGAAGGAAGTGATATATAATTACTCGATCGATTCGCTCTTAATACCTACACAGCGCGATATTTATTCGCATATATAATAATTAAGTTACGAAATCGCCGTTACATGATAAATTCATCGTGTGTCCTACGTTTACATCGAGTCACGAAAAGAGACGGGGATGTGAAAACTCGATGTTTAAATACCGATTTACGCCATCTGAACCCAGTGTCGCTTGAAAAATTGTTTCCAATACGAGAGACGCCCGCGTACCATACAAGTAGCTTTCCGGCGGGGGGTAGGCACATAAACATACCTCTCCAACAGAGAACGCAGAGAAATTTACGATTTCGCATAACGGACGAAAGACCGTTTTCCACGTGCGCGATACTCGTTCGCGGTTATTGCGACCCAAGATCACGGTCAGGCGGGATAACGCTAGGCTTTCAAACGATCGGCGTACTGTTTGCAGAATTTATGTTCAACGCTTGTCTTGTTTACGTGGTAGGTTATTATAAATCATCAATCCCGATTCACCCGATTGACAATTTTTTTTACGAATCCATTGTGCTTTGCTGCTCAATCGATGATTTCTTTACTCTCTAAATCTGAATCAGTGAATAATCACTGATATCAGTGCCATATGCCACTGGTAGTGAATTTCAGTGAATTAAATATGAAATCCCTAATTTAGCTAATCTTTATTATGTGATCTAGCCTTGTTTTAGTGCTCATTCAATGAATATTGGAAGATTGAAATTAACGTGCAAATGTCAGTATTTTAATTGTATTATGCTCAAACAGCTTCTTTCTTTTTGTAGTTGAACTTCACTGATTATCAATGCTAAGTATGCCACTGGTTAATTAATGATTATCCACTGATTCAGATTTAGAAAATATTGATTACTGATTTTGTTCAGATTCTTAGGATATTTAAAACTTTTCTATTATAATTGTACTCAAAAGGTATGAATCGCAAGAGGATTTCATTCTCTATAATTATATACTCGCTCGTTATATTTCTTATATATATTTTCCTTTTTGTAAATAATTCCTTTTATGAACTGATTGAATTTCAATGCTTAAGATATGAATAGCTTTTGGAAGCTTTTAAACACTACTTTTTATATTTGTTAAAAAAAATTAACATTTTTCTCAACTTCCCGGAGCTGACGCTAAAGTTTGTAAGATTGACTACATCACGTTTACATCAAAAGACCTTTATGCGACCTGATCTAATATATTATATCCCAAAGTACACTGCAATATTAAATCTATAGTGTCAAATTTAATCTAATTAAGTCGCCACTGCTCTTACTCAATATATCGTTATTTTATATTAAAACAATGGAAATTTGACACTATTAAATTTCAAATTTCCATTGTTGTAGTATAAAATAAAATAGGTAACGCATAAGTTACTCAGAGTTATAAGTGGCCTATTTTCATCAGGATGTAAAAAATAAGACCTGATCTACAGTCAAGCCACCTATCAAATGTATTTAAAATATTTTGGTTTTTATTTAGAATGTTCCAAGTTTGAATTAAATATCTCTTAATTTTATGTGATAGATAATATTTATAATAGACGTTTTTTTACGTATTTAGATTCGTATATAAAAATTTTATTATATTATGCTCACATATATGTGAAATATAATTATATGTGAATGTAACAGTTTTGGGTGGAAAATGCTTCGATTGAAGATACGAGGCAATTATGATCGCAAGATGATCTGCGCTCCATAAAAGATGTTATCCAGGACTCGAAAGAGAAAGAGGCTTTTTGCATGAACACAACCAAGTTTCAAGTCGAGACGCGTGCTCATTGTTACGAGGAGCTATCCACAAAACCGGTCCAATGATATTACAGAAAATTTATCGCTCTCGCCTCTCTCTCGGGCGCCGCCTGAGACTGGAAGTACTGCAACGATACCCACAACCGGGCATATCGTGGGAGATTCTGTCAGGATTTCTGAAAGTTTACAGAAAACGCGCGCCACCGTTTTACAGCTCGCAATCGCTAACGATCAAGAGAAAAATCGATGTAAAATCTGCGCGTCAGCCACTGAACGGTTCATCGTGGAATCTAGGATAATGAGATATCGCGGTAAAAATTCTATTCTTGGTAAAACGACCTGAGCATTTCCGCTATATTGCGCAGCGTTTTCACGCCTTGCATAGCATTTAAAAGTGTACACACGGCGAAGCGTGTAGAATGTTAAAACTTGCGCAAGAAACAGAGTTCATGAAAAATTCATTTTGTAGCGAGATGTATTTCAAAATCAAATGTATTATCTCTTTTTCACCGTGATATAAAAAAGTAACTAAAGCATTGTGGCTTATCAAAGTGAAGCGGGGGATAAAAAAAAATTAAAAAAGTTAACATAATTTAAATAGTTTAACACAAAATCTGTTTTCTTAGCGAGAAGTTGTACCAGTCCATCCAATATTTTCATAATGAAAAAAGCAGATTATTCAAAAAAATAAAAGGCATGATTTTTCTATCTACGATCATTTCTTGAATTAAGCACAAATAATGTGGATTAAATCTAAATCGTGTCTCAAGAATCTCAGAGTCTCAGAGTCTCCCGTACCTCGTCGCAGACTGCACTACCATCCATGCATTGAAATCACCATTCTTGAGATATCGCGGCGCCGTTGTGTCGATTGAATGTTAGTCAGAAGCGGCGAACGACACGTTAAACCGCATCATCATTTGCCACATGTCACTGATAAACAAAAATATTTTAGTAAATCAAACTTTTTTATATTGAGCTGAGTCAATATTCTTAATACGAAAAAGGATTTTTGCAGCCGTTTACGAAAAAATAATTTGAGATGCAACAACGTTTATTCTGAATACTCTTCAAGCATCGAGTGGCTTTAACATCTCCTTTCTTTCATACTTGTATCACTTTATTTTGCATTGTGCAATTGAGTCGATCGTCAATGAATTAGTGTCCAGAGATAAAGACGAATGATTCACTCAATGTACGTAAATTCTGATCAATTTGAAACGTTCAGCTTCAGTAAGTCAGTAATCTCAGGACGATCGGTCTGTAAATCTCTCGGCATGCAAAAATGAAATCCTTTTATGCCAAGATTGTCGCGAGTCGGAATGCAGCCTCGGTCTTGGTTATTGAAGCATGAAGAAGATAGCTTGAATGTGTGTGTTTAAATAAAATTATTTTCAAATCATTTAAGTAATTAATAAATGTATATTCATATTATTGGATCGTTTAAAAATTTATGTTTGATATTTATATTTAACAGAATATATATATATATATATAATATTAAAATAAACATTACTATGTATATAATTCTAAATATAATATACACACACACACACACGCACACACACGCACACACATACACACACACACACACACACACACACACACACACACATACTTACATATTCAGAATTACATATATAGAAATATTTATTTTAATCTTTAATTAATAATAATAAATTAATAATAATAATAACATTTTGTCTCATATGTATTGTAACATAATTTGACATATAATATATAATAATTCTGAAATAATACATATAAGTGTATTGAACGGCTAAACGTCTTTTAAAATATTATTTTATTCCGCTTAAAAAAATTTATTTTGTTTTACATTTACGCAAGAGATTTTTTTACAAAAATGTTGACTCTTTCATAAATATTGGCAAATAATTATCTCGTGAAAGGTTTATTAATGTAAAAATTACTAAACTATCCAAAATTACATAAATGATATGTTGTGAGTATTCCACCCTCCATTCATACATGACAATATCACCTTAGAATGTGATTATTGCAGTCACAATGATAATGTCATAGGTGACTGCGAGGCTGTGATACACGCTTCGCTGATGAAACTAAATCACGATTAACAGAGAAGGTGCATTCGCGAAGAAATGCTTACGGAACCCGTTTCGCGGGAACGATTCGACTAATCGCGCGGTACCGTACGAGTAGAGGAAAATACACGAATGAAACCGAAAGATAGCTCTGCGTCTCGAAATACCGTTAACGGATATAAAGCGCGGAATTCACATTGCATTGTGACGAAGAGGCGCGTTTAAACTACGATGGTGCTTCGATAACGGTATACTGTAACAGATAGAGAGCGTTGGTTTGGAACTGTTTGATGTTATTGTCCCAGCTTGACAAAAAAAAAGTAGAAAAAACTGTAGCAGTTTTATAAAACTCTTCGATGGCACATTGAATTAAAGGTGAATCTTCCTTGCCAAATCGTAAATTCCATTGACACAAAGAAAACAAAAAAATGGTCACTTTATTAGAACGGGGAAGAATATTCAATTAATGAGACAAAAATGTGAGACTATAAAAAATGTTTAATAGGAGAAACTTGCCAAATGCATAACACTTATGGCTATTCTACAATGTGCTTTTTGTTTCCTGTTTCTTGCTTTTTGCTATGTTTTACATCTTGTTTTTTTTTGCTTCTTATCCGGTTTTTTGTTTTATGTTGTCCGAGATAAAAGTTAACGAATTTCAGAAGAAACAGGAAACATATAGCAAAAAATACAATTGTCGATAAAATGGTTATAAAGAGGAAAGAAACAAGAGGCAAAAAATAAGATACAAGAAAGAGGCACATTATAGAATAAGCTTTAAATTATTTTTTATTATATTTCTCATTTATGGTGATATATAATATACGCAAAAAAAATAGATGGAAATTGTAGCTTGATGTTCAGATATCTGTTATTATATGTTTAATTTTTCAATAACAAATTAATTTATTATTATAAGCTTTTTTTGTAATATGCTATAAAAAGTATTACTTATTCAATCAATCATCTATATCGTATCTGTGAGTCTCTTAAATTTCATTGTTTTTGAAAGTATTAAATTTATGAGTTAAAATAATTAAAAATATAAGATTGATAAAAGATTATAAATAAGATTATAAATTATTATTACTTATATTTTATTAATAATTTATCGAAAAAAAGGACCAAATATTTAATAATTAATACATAATAGTATAATAATAAAAAAATAATTATTAGCACTTAACATCTAGTATTGACTCGAGTCCTTTCTTTTCTGGCAATTTAGATTTCATAAAAATATTGATTTAATATTTAATCTGTATAACAATTGCAAATATGTATGTACAATAAATGTGAAATATATTTTGCAATAAATATATTTTGCTTCTTTTATGAAAACTTACAAATTCAGGATAAAATTGTATGATTACATTATCAGTTGATTACATTAATTGGTCAAAAATCAATATTAGTTGTTAACGTGATTTTTAAATTGTTAGTGCGCACAAAACGAGATTTAATAACCTGTTAAATTTTTATCTGTATTTTTTATTTATTTTATATTTTTATTACTAAATGTTGCTTATATTAAATAAAAATATAAAATATTAATGAGATATGATTTAGGCGATTAATATGCATTCAGCAACATTCCTCTGTACCAATTACAGTAATATATATCTTTCCTATCGTTCGATGACGTTACGAAAATCGAGATTGGTAATCAGAAACGGATTGTCCGATCTGTTTATTATTTTTTTTTCCTTTTTTTTCGTCTTAAAAGCCAGTAGCTACAAAATTATTAATATAATAATTTTTATTAATGAGTATTATTATATACGCGTTTCAGAGTCGGAGATAAGAATCGGGTTTATGATATCATGGACAGTGATTTTGATATCGTGGACAGTAAGTAACGTAAGTACATCAGCCGGGTGTGAATTATCATTGGCCGACAGGACAATAATAACGAATGACATGTCAGATTCTCAAGGACCTCATGATATATTATCCCGTCGCTCTGTGATAGTCATTCATCGAAATGCATCGTTAATGTACCTTTAACGAGTCTTTTTACATTCTTGAGTCTTCGATCAAGACGCAGAATGCTAAACAATTTTTTTTCTTGCTTTTTAATCATATTTTATTAATATTCATATTAATATTAATTATTACTTTTTCCATATCTAATTCATTGTTGCAATGAACAATCTCTTGCGATACTATCCCTTAACTGTAACATTCTTAATTTTACAGTTCAGGAATACAATTCTTGTATACAAATGTCGAACGTTTAACCGTATCGCTAGTCTGTAGGGACTAGCTCGTAGAGAACGAATCACATTCTACGCGCTCTTATCCAATTTCCTGCGCAGTTAATAGAAAATTTCCGTTAACTTTTTTTTATGAAGCAAAGGGAATGCTTCTCCCTGTAGGCAATCCGGCTTGATGCATCACGTAGTTCCTGTCACACAATTAACTCGTCATCACGATTAATTCAAACAACAACGCAATATCAACGTCGTTATAATCTCCCCTTCACGTTTCCTCAATTTCTCCTTCTCACTCACAAGATTGTATGTTCGTTTCAATAACTGTAAATATAACTGTAATACTGTAGATTATTTCACAATAATATAATATTAAGTAACACAAATTCTCTTTCTCTTTTTTCGCCAATTTAATTCCTTTTTTTTATATTATATTATTTTAAAAGCCTTGAGGACAATACTTAAATTAATATTTGCTTATCGTTTAGCATTAAAAATAAAGAATTTATCTGAAATTTTTCAAGAAGCCATAAGAGACAATTACTTTTAATACTCCGGACGAAATCCGAAACACGATCTCGTATTCCGTTAATGTCATCACTCAAAGAAGTCCGTCCTGCATGTGCGAAACTTTTATTGTTAAGATAATTCAAAAGACAATATGCTCGTTTCGAGCTGATTCGAGTGATACCAGATATTTTTAAACCAGTTCGATAACAGCGGGTTCCGACCAACCGGATTTCGACTGAACCACTATCTCAATCAGGAAGAACTTGCGAAATCAAAATCGCCAAAAGGGAAACATCCGCGTTATACTGACGGACGATTTGTCTACTACAGATGAATCACATCGGTAGTTTTCGAATTAGCCCTAAACTTTGCAAGATTAAAAAGAGATTTAGGAATCTAAGAAAAACACATGTTTACGTGATACTTTTTTATATACGCCGTACAAAACAGAAAATAAAAATTGCAACGAATACAATTTGACTCAAATAAACGAAGAAAGTCATATTCGGGTGCCAAAGCGGGTCTTGATGCCTAATAATATTTTTGTTGTAATTTTCATAATTTCCAATTTAAATAAATTGCACGTCGATTAAATTGCATTAATTATTTATCGGTATAGAAATACAATCCTAAACTATGGAGTACGTATGTACTATGTATAACACTACAAATTTAATTGATAAGCAATTTAATATTATTAATGTTAATGAGCATCTTTAAATCACTATAAAGAATTTATTGATAAAGATTTTAATAAATGCAATTTACGTAAATCGTAAATAATTTCAAAACACATTGATTTTGTGATGAGGAAAGGTTTAACAATTTAGATAAAATAAATCTTTTGTATTAGTACTTAATTATTAGAAAAAAATGATCAGCGTCTCACCTATACAATGATTTTATATCAATTGCGAGGCATTGTTTGTGCGAATGCATGTATCAACGTTTGACTAACATCTGCGTGACATCTAGCGATCTATTAATTGTTGCGAAATGTTGAAATGGATAGTCAGTGTTGTGCGATTCGATCGAGCCCCCCGTTATATTATGATCAATTAATATTCGATTATTAAAATTACAGTTTATGAAGTTAAATGCTCCTTCGCACGCGTTTTTTTTTTCATAATAAGATTATTTCAAACACGAAAGCGTAATTTATTTTCAATTCTGTTTATAAATATGAGTAGTTGAATCTGATAATACATAGTCCCTTTCATGAAGATACCGAATTATTCCCGGACTAGCTTCATAGCTCATTGCTAAGTGCTCCATCGGTAATGTAATTCACAAGGGATTGCATTAACCTAAACGACATTTCCTTACTGGAAGAGCATCATTAATTCTGGATGATTCTAACGTATAGCTCTGGTCTAACAATTTAACTTACCTTACGTACTAAGAATCTCACATTAAGAGGCTTTAATCGCGGAGCGCTTATCGCCAACGTCATTTGCATGCAACGTTTCACAGGCAGATCGTCGATCATAAATTTTTCCGGGATAACATTCTGCAGAAAATACGACAGCGCGTAAAAATTCTCATCTCCCTGCGAAACAGGTAAAGGGCCCGGCACAAATTTGCTCCCTCCATCCCTTCTCCCCAAAGCTGTAAAACATTTGTCGGCAAAGAAATCAGGTAGGAAGGGCGAGGACTGGCGCTATTAATAGAATTGTGCTTATCTCGTCGTATTCTATATATAGCTGCAGGGTGCAATTTCATGAGGGGGTGTGTGTCGACGAACAGATTATCTGTACCGGTTTTCTGGTATGTGCTTCGACAAACTTGCGGACGTTTAAACATACGTATATAGAATAATACTTATAGTACATTTCTAAGCTTAGAAGTTCAATTGAGGTAAACTTGGAGAACAGTCACACGGAACAATCGAGAGAAACTTGGTGATTAATTCGATCATTTTTAACATTGGCGGACTAGAACATCGGCGTTTATTCGTATACATTCCTCATTGGTCGAGATTGCATGTAATGGTAGCGTCGCGAACTCATTGGCAGTCGCCGCGTTATTTATACCCCTCGAGGCAAGGTCGAGAAAAATGGTGCCGCGCACCCACATCTCGTGCTCTCGTGTACGACCTTAGCTCGTAAATCCTCGCGTTCGCTGGGAAGCAGATCGAAGATTGCGTCGGCCGTATTCTCCGTTGAATCCCGGTGAACAGGTTCGATGTTCCTTGATCGAATCTTTTCAGGACCGAAAGATCCGGCGCCGAACATTATTCGTTTTACTTGCCACCGAATTTCCAATTCCAATTGCGCCTGCGAATCGACGGGTTCAATTATTTCTGCGCGCAAAAAGCGAATTCCGCTCTCTCTCTTCAATTATCGGTTCTAGTCTACTTCGATCTATGAACTAGTTTTGTTGAACTAGTTAGATATGAGTTTTTATAAAGAAAAAGTCCGATTAAGTAGTACAATAATTACGATATGATATCAAATACATTATTGACCCAAATTAGTGAATATATTTATATTTGGAAAGTATGCTTTTTGAGCCTGCGTTTTTCAATTCGTAAATATATAAAACGCTTTTGTTAAGATATATTATTAGGTATACACATACTTCAGCACTCACAATCAATGTTTTATCAGATGCTATCAACATTATATTCAAAAATAAATAGTTTTGAAGTTTCAATTTTTTTATTTGCCTTTTTAAATGCTTTAAAAGTGATTTTATTGACGATACTGCTTTGGTTAAAATAAAAATAAACACAATACAATTTAGGTAATTTTCACTATTTAAAATAATATTTTTTACTCAGATACTGATTAATATTAGAGATCAACCCCTAGGTTATGTTTAGGGGTAGCAAGTTTTTTTGAAAAAAAAAAAACCATTCTAAAAATATAGTCATTTTTTTGCCAGATATGAATGATTAAGAAAATTATCCGTCGATCGATGATTACTTAATTCGTATCGAGGTTTTGCGATTTTTGTGTTGATTTCATTCTTAATTTCGTTCTACCAAAGAGAAATCTGAGAGAGGGATCATGCCGGCATCAATCATCGATATATACATAGAATGAAATGAATAAGTAGATTTGCGGCAAAGTTTACTGCAGAAAATCTTTTTTTTTTTTGTTGCTCGTCGCGAATACAGGCATCCCAATTTGAGAGTTGAATAGGGGCGGCAGAAATCTTAATCGTTTTGTTTTTACTTCGTGCATTACTCGCTCTTTTACTTACTTTTTAATTTTTTGCTTCTTTTTACCTGCTAAAATTTTTGTGGCACACTTGAAGAAGATCTTTATGGCACATCAGTTGAAAAATTCTGGTCTACATCATTATCAAAATTTATATCATTATTAGCACTTAAATTTAAATGATGATGTGATATTGATACATGCGTGAATCTCTCCAGTCGACAACAACGTCAACTTAAGGATTGCTAATGACGGTCCTTCAGAATACGTCGTGTTAAATTCCATCCCGATTTCTCTCTTTTTTTCCCGATCCTTCCGCGGGAATCGAGTCGCGCACTGGGCTGATCTAATGGAAATTTTCAAGAGGAGCTTTATAGTACCTTTATCTCGCCGCTGTTATTCCTTGCGTCATATATTTGGGCTGTTGACGCCGCTCGTCGTGATGGGTTGGAAGACCTCGGCAAAGACGATACAAGCGAAGGTAGATTTGGCAAACAACCACATGTATGCCCCGTGGTCATCTTCTTTTCGTGCATTTTTTTTCCTTTAACATACAAGACTTTCCCTTTCACGATTCTGATCGGTCGTTGACAGTATTTCTCGTGAAAACTATACGATTTGCGCTAACTCGTCAAACTCGAGACGCTTGTTGTGTCAATGATTGCGAAGGGCTAAACTTAACACATTTACCAAAGTTTTTATTTTTTAATTATTTTTAAATTATTTTAGTTTTACAATGTTTAAACAACTCCTTTTTGAGTTATGACGATTTTTAAAGTTTTTCATTTTTGATAATTGATAGGATAATCTTTGCTTTAACTTATTTATTAACTTTAAAATTACGTTTTTAATTGTCACTTTTGAGAAGAGAACGATATTATTTCTTTTTTATTCCTTCATTTTTCTTGATAACACTAACATTTTCGAATATAATGAAAATTTCGACAGTCCTCTATGTCTCCATGTTTCTTACGTTCCTTATAACGTTTACGGAACTGTTATTCATGAAACCTATCAAACAATGATGAGAGATGCGTAATAACGAAATGTCTTTTTTCGAAATGATTTTTGTTCCTTTTTTTCCGAAGGGAGTGGAATAAAAAAATTGACTTCATCCTCAAGGTGAACCTGGCGGAGCTTCACTTAAACCGGATGGATAACCTTTGGCTGAGCGCGCGTGTAGGGATCTTACGGGCAATTAAGCGGTCTTTATGAGCATGCAATGTGACATATTTCCCGTGTAATTTCGTCGGGCGAATGGCAGCAATGACCGCGCCGGATAGAGCGCGTACATGCGTCACGTCGTATTTTCTTCGTTTTTAGCATCTCTTCGTGCTCAAATCCGTTTCCAAGGAATTCCGCGGTGTAACCTCTCTTGGACCGAAAGATTACGATGCCGGATCTCCGGTTGACTCGCGCTTCGCGCCTCGAAATTCTCGCGTAAGTGCGCGACGATGTTAATCCACTTTGAAATAGTATAGCGATACGCGACATAATTCCGTATTAATTTAATCCGAAGAGCACTGTGCGAGCACTTTCAATTGCTCGCTATCGTAACGCGACAATAATAACCGAGAGGCTTCTTCGATAAAGTACACTCGTAAATACTTACCTATCTACACCCTCTTGCTTTCGGCGGAATAGCTTCGCTTTTAAGCTTATGTTCTTTATTGCTTGCTAAATCGCTGAAATATCAAACGAATTGGACGTACGTTTATACGAGCGACAAAATTATCGAAAGGATGAAGCTGGATTTATATAGATTATTGTTGAAAAATGACTTGTAAGTAGAAATGACAGTTAAAAGTAGAAATTACTATAATTTTATAACGGATGGAGATAAGAATGTGTCTGATGTATCATTTAGAGTACTTTAGGAAAATGCAAGAATCCGAAAGGAATTATATAGGACCACTTGGTACGGACGGCATTGAACGACCTTCACAAATCGGGGTCTCTGTCCCGTAAATGACCTCACGCAGGAAGAGGATTTTTACGTTCGGCAACATCAATAAAATGGGACACACAAATACAACATCATAACTGAACGCTCGCGCCACTTCGAATTATGTGTTATTCTGACTACATTGATGATCAGAGTACCTATAATGTTGCAAAGCCTGCGATCACGGTCATGAATATCTTCATCGGCGACGACAATGTGGCATTGATCGCGGCGGACTCAAAGAACTCGTGAGTATCTAGTTAATGTTGTTCATCGTGTCTCGGAATAACAGCGAAGGCCAATACTACTCGTTTTTATTTTCAACTTATAACTGTAAATAAGGATCGGCAGGGAACACGTGCCAAGTAGATTTATAATATGACGTTTAGACCCGGATTTTGTGTATCATATATCTTTCTTCTTTTTTCTATTTAATCCCATTCGATAAGAAGATGACATTGGAGATACTAATGTACTGTTACAGGTTCGAAATTAATCCGTGTATCTATTACTTTTTTCTATATTCAGTATCTATAGAAAGAATCAATATACAAGGTGTCAGGTGAAGACCGCAAAAACGTTTAAGGATAGACACCTGAGATTATTTTGAGACGAAAATTCTAATACCAAAATGTCGATGCTGCAAGTAGTTTTTGAATTATAAGCATTTAAAGTTAACGAATCATATCGCCTAAAGTTTGCGTGTTTAGATGCGATTAGATTTTTCGTTGTACAATATCATATCTGAAAGCACGAACTATCGGCGGTATGATTTGCTAACTTTAAATACTTATAATTAAAAAAATATAATAGCCTCGATAGTTTTTGGAATCTATCTTTAAACATTGTTACGGTTTTTATATAAGAAATAAAAATCTTTTTATTAAACATGAACTTTATTACGATGCTTATTCAGCTTGAATAGATTCTATTGTAGTTTAAATTAATAAAATTAGATATGTCGTAAGAAAATACTTACTTAACACATGATTGGCGCATAAAGTTATTAAAAACAGGGGAGATTCGTTCGTGCAGCTGCACGAGAGCTATCAGAAGGTTTCAACAATCCAATTCTGTTATTCAGTTCAATTCGTCGCGAAACAAGTCGTCGAGACGTCGCGTCATCGAATGATTAGGTTCTCCATTCGTTCGGTTAAACACGCCGGTGACCCTTGATCCGGATGTCGTCGCGTTCGGACACGTGATGTTCCCCACGAGATATATTATTACCATATAGGCGCATCCGGGGCAGAGTAACAATGAGCGACGCGATTTATGGACCTAACTCTTCCGGCGAGACGAGAGCGCGACGCGAGCACTTTTCAATGAGAGCACGCGAACGCGAACAATACGAAGAAGAGTGTGCTTTGTTGTTTGCTCCCTAATTGGATGAATGATCATATTTTAAAAGCTCCTAGATGACCTTGGACAGAGCGCGAATAAATTACATGACTACCGTTCGATATCTCGTCGAAGTGCATTTGTACTCGTCAGCTGATATATGTTATACGTACCTATAATTTATAGTAATGCGTTCATGAGACTACAACAAAATTTTTGTTAAAATCTTACGAACTCAGAAACATAGAAGATTTACCATGTCAATATATTGTTGTGCCGTTTTTTCATAATTTTGTATTATTATTTTATTTAATCTTTTCAAATTATCTCAAATGGTAATAAATAATAATGATAACAATTTTATTTTATTTTTTCTAATTATCTCATTTTGATAATATGTGAGAAAGTGAATAAGATATTCATGTTTAAATCTGAAATTATTAAATAATTTTTCTCTTCACGAAAAAAACTTGCACAGTAAAAAATACTTTGTACTTGTATTAAAATCGATTCATTAAAATCCTTGTTAAAATTTTGTGTTAAATTTTTAACATATCCGAGTGTTAATTTAATCCGGGAATAGTTACATTTTTTTGCGTAAACGATTATGTAAGATGTTTTTATACTCTAATTAAAAATTATTGTTGTTAACAATATATTGTATTTTATAGATTGTATAATTTATTTCTAATCCCTAAGGATATTATATTGCAGATTTATTCAATATTTTTCGAAAGAAGATATTTGAGAAGAAAATATTAAATAAATGGAAGAAGCATATTAAGCAGCGTATTATGACATTTATGACAGTATTTCTACTTAATTTCTAAAAAAAGAACATATGAGCGGAACTGTACAAAGGAGGATGTTTAGGCGTTCATACGGCATTTTCGAGTATATAAGCAGCAATATAATTGAAAAATTGGTCGTAAAAGGGAATTATCCTCCGTACGGTTGATAAATTCAGAATATACGTTGAGTAATGTGTTATTACACAAATTATGACACGAAGGGTTCAGTTGTTGTAGTAAAGTTAATAAAACGCTTTTATATTGCATATTTTGATGGGATTGTATATTTTAAAAATTTTTAAAAAAATAATTATTAGACAAAAACAAAATACATTATATAATATCTATTCTATAGCAATTTAAAACAAGGCTAAATCTGTCTTATAAAGTTATTTATGTGTTGTATCTTTTTTTAAATTATATTGTATTATTTAAATATTTTGTGTTAAATTGTATTCCATATTTTTTTCTAGTGTCAAAATAACACAATTTATGAGAAAGTGAATGAATAATATTAAAAAAATATTTTTTAAACATAAATTCTAAGATAAATGAATAAAGTATGTTAATCTAACATATAAATGTTAATTTTACTAAAAAAAAAACATGTTTCCCCACAGTTTATAAATATTATTAGTGTTTTTTGTGTTAATTTTTTCACATAATATATTTGTTATTTTCTAATATATTCATCTTATATTAAATTACACACAAAAATTCGAAATTTGAATGAACGGTTTGGGACGGGCACATTACTATAAATTTTGCAACTATGTAATGATTTATTCGAGAATCAGATACGAAATTCTTATGTATATTGTCCACTAAAAATTTCTGGACACATGTTATCTGTGCGAAAGAACTGGAACACTTTTCCATGTATAGCGCTGATAATTGAACTAATATATTAGTTATACGAGTTTCGAAACCGAATACTTGTACAAAATACATTTTAATACGTATGTTCATTCCTTGGATTCTATGTGCGTTTATGAGATAAAAAAATGATTTAAGGTGTCGTAAGGTGTCATTTACGCCATTAAATTAATTCACAACATCCATGGTCCATATTTAACAGTATTTCTCTTGATTTTACGACGTACCTTGAACACTTTGAATCGTTGAAAAAGCGCCGTTAGAACGAAAATTCCGATGGGCGATCCGCGCTTTCATGTAAAATTTAACTTTTACTTTTCACGAAGCAGGCTATAACCAGCCAATATAAATATCTTTCGCTTCCTTAATAAATTTTAATACCCTCGGTAAATGGTTTAATTGTTCATAAATCGCCCGCGAATTTGTTCAGAGTAATATGGATATAACGAATTCATATAAAAGAGGACATTTAGGTGTATGTATCGTACATTATTCTCGAATGTATAAAGCAATATAATTAAAAAATTTGTCGTAAAATAAAATTATTCTTCACGCGGTTGGTAAATATAGAATGTACGTTGTGTAATGTGTTATTGAAATTGCAACACGAAGGGCCAGTTGCAGTAAAGTTGCATTAACCTTCCGACAATTGCTGCTTTTTGCATCCTACGATGGTGTTGTGCACTCGGTGACATATCATCAAAATATATGACTTAATCTCTTACATAATGAGAAAATAAGTAAGTTACCAGAGACTGCGAGTGTGCCGGTTTGTTCAATAAAAAAACCTAGCTGCTATTATAATAACATATTTGGAAAAAACGTATTAAAAACATCAATATATTCAGCAACAAATATTCAACAACTCCATTACATAAATTTGTATAATTTTCCTAAGACCTCGCGAAATCTCAAGAATTAAAAATACTACAGCATTTTAATTTAAACAGCAGTAAGCAAAAATTAAACAAGATATTCAACAAATTAGCATTTGCACATAACAGGCCTATCCAATTTTAGCTTCGCAGCCAAAACACAAAGCCATCGACGTAAAAAATTCAATAAGAAAGATTTTAAATTGAACTGTAATATTGATACGCATCTGAATGACGCTTATCAATACTTTGCAATCCCTGAAATCTCTCACATTGAATTTTTTGCATCGATAACTTTGCGTTTTAAATCCGGAGTTCAAATTGGACAGACCTGATATATAATTACGTATTGTATATTCGAACACTAACATACCAGTGGTTTTAATTTACTTGTTTGGATTTTGAAATGAGCAGCACACATTTGCTCATTGTTTCTCGCGTGCTCCGGACAGAGAACCGCGTGTTCATCGGTATATTTTCAACACTTTGAGTGCGGCGAATTACTTCTTTCGTGTTTGCCTCTACGCGTAAATACGTAGCGCGCATTGACAGAGGATAAAAATCACAGTCGCCATTAAAGTCACCTCGTGATTTACGATCGCATACAATGCTTGGAGCACGGATGCCGTTATATATACATACGTATGTACATGTATTCCCGCGCCGTTTCTTTCCAATGCAATCGAATGTCCGTCGATTCTCGGTACGCCCGCACCAATGTATATATTTGGCTTTGAAAATAACTCACGTACTATAACGTAAGCGAGATTACATTTTAAACGAAAGCTACAAATTTTTTGCGCATGTAAAAATACGTAATTTAGAACACAAAGGGAACAGCCATTATCTTTGTCTTTCGAGATTTCCTGGCCGGTTATTATTGAACAGATTAATAAAAAATGTACACGATGACCCTTGCGCGTTTTAATTTCTCGTAATTCTTCGGAGATTTTTCTCAAATACCGAAAATTGGGTCCCGCGCGAATATGGTACGATATGGTACGAAGCTGATCTTTATTCATGCACGCGCTCTGTGTCACGGCCGTGCAAAGGCGGAAAGCAACAACATATATTATGCGCCAGATAACGGAATGTTGTTCATCAGTCACATCGAAATCTAGACCTGGTAATCAAAAAAATTTTCAGCACGACGAAAGAGTCTCTTATCGAGCGGCGATCTCTGCTTCATCCGAATGTATTTAAATTGTATACCTTAGATCGTATTAATAAATTTATATTCCACACAATTTGTTATGAAAAAAGAAAAAAAAGATATCGATAACCTGTTACGCATAAGTGACATAATGATTGTCAATGACGCGATAAGAAACTTTATGGTGATTGTATCTCATTAATTAAATTCGGAATAAATTTACAATGAAGAGGCACAATGATACATGTATAATGCATATAAAGGGTGTTTTTTTAAGCCCGATAAAACTTAAAATTGTAAAAACTAACACAAAAATTAAATTATAATCAACAAATTTTTTTTAGTCGAAAGATCAATGCATGGCATTAACATTTGAAAATGATTTCGGGCATATGGCCACCGCGGCTGTTTAATTTAATTTTTTGTTTTATTTTTTACAATTTCAAGTTCTATCGGGCTTAAAAAAACACCCTTTAGTTAAAAGTACATGGAAAGAACAATTTTGTTAATGTATTTAAAAATTTTGCTAAATATTTACAGATTTGAAAATAATTTTGTTACACTAAATAATTATGTAGAAAATTCAAGTATGAAAAATAATGCTGCAAGAAGTTTTGACATTCAAGTAATCAGCTTGAGTATTTCTACATAATTATTTTTGTGGCTCACCAAAATTATTTTCGAATCTATAAATATCTAGCTAAATTTTTTAATACTTTAGTAAAACCATGCTTTCTGTGTAATTAATTAATATAAAATATCATTGCAAAGAATAATTAGTTCCAGTTATTTATAATTTGATTCGCTTTAATTTTATTAATCTTGTAAAAGATGTAATGCACTAATTATGTAAATATTTTATAGTTTCTTAAGGATCTTTACTAAGTGCCAATTCTTATTTTTGTCATATTCTTCAATTGATATTTTTATGAAACGCACTCAATGCCGGTTTCCATGCATGAGGACAAAATTCCGCGAAGTGAGGCGTCTTCGGGTTTCGCATCTTTGCTCGAGGGAATGGAAATCGCACTTACTCGAGTATACCGATAAGGTCCGCGACCCGCTGCAACCTCGTGTATTGAATCACCGTACAGGTACCTACTTCTCCTCTAGCCCACTTAACATTGTAACCTACCTGTAATCGTTACAACTGTCTGATACTCGCCGGCAACGAGCGAGACTGGATGATGTGAAAATAAACATTCTCTTCAGGATTGGCTGATTGATTATGAACTATAGAATGGAGAAATATTTCCCTTTTTAAAATTATTATTATTATCTTCTGGAGTTAAAAAAGAATTTAAAAAGTTAAATAAAATTTTCTGAAAAATTCATGTACAAAGTATCTTTAATTAAATCTCATTTGATACTTCAATCTCGATACTTTGTATGCTTTTATTTTTTAGATAAGCACACATTTATTTTACTCACCTGTCGCACGTACATAAATCTGTTCAGTAATATGCTGTGTACATTTCAAGGCATTGTAGTATTGGAAAAAATGAAGTTTATTAATTTAATTAAAATGTTGGTACGAGGAATTATTAATAACGAGGTTGTTAATAAGACAATTTGTATGAGAAATTAATTACAAATTTGAGATTTTAATCAATGTTGTTGTAGTCGTTTTAACAATTTCTGTCTCGCAACAAGAAGGGAAATTCCTAAAAGTAATCGATATAATAAGAGTCATAGTTATTCTTTCGGTTATAATAACAGGGTGTCACATTGCAGATTCAATTGTGATTCTCTGTCAGTCATGTATAATTTTTCGTTGACGGTGGCATTTGCAATTTAATTTTCAGACATACATCTGTAATTCAATGTTCTGTCCACTTTCGTCTGTCCCAATCGAGTTGCAATGAACAATTAACAAAATATCTACATCAGTTGTCGCTTATTATTTCGCGAAACAACGAATTATACTGCAAAAATATGTAGACAATCTTACAAGAAAACATTGAGGGCGAAAGAAAGAGAGAGAGAGAGAGACTGACTGCGACCAATCACCATTTCTTTCTTCGTTAACGTCTTTTTGACGACACGGGTGGTTGATCTGCGTTAATTAAAATGTCAACCGAGGAAAAGGAATCATGCCCAAGGCGACGCGACGTACGTATCGCACTGCGACATTCTTAAAATGGGCGCTAAATTATATCTTTGTTTCGCTTCGGAAATACAGCGATTAAGCTAATAGATAGTTTTGTTATGCACTATTTTGCAGTGTGGGACTTGCTGATTTAATCATATGCTCGTTATGTAAGGATACTTATTGTTAGAGTATCAAAACTAGCTTACTTTCTAGTTCTACGGTTCATTTCGCGCGTTAAATGAACCTGAATGATGTATAAAGGTTTCCTTTCATACTAACGCTCGATGTTCATCTTTAGTGTCAAAACAGGCATGACCAAAATTGATGTTCGTTAATTTTTATGCTAAAAATGAATGTTGAGTGTTAACGTAAAAAAGCATTTTTACACGAAAGGTGCATTTGCTTATTTGAAAGATCCAAACATGTATCATCGACGGAATCGCATTAGATGTGCGCAGAAGAAACGCACGATTGACATGCCGGATTTATGTCGATCGATATCCTAAAAATCCACGACGAAGTGACGCTTGGCTTAATTGTAGCATCTTGCCTCCGCGCGGCCATTAGCCGTTGAGACGAGCATCGATCGGCCGCAATAACGGCGGTGCATGGCGAAGTGTATTGTGCAAGTGTGCGTACTATGTAGGAGTACCTTGGGCACCAAGATATGCCTTTCACATAACTATGAGTAAATGCCAGGCCGAGCCGCGCGCGCTGGCGGCTCTCCATGTTCTACCTCCCAGATGAGACCTATCCTCTATATCTATCCCGTCGAGCAATAAGCAAGAACTTGTTCTTGATGCTCCGCTACATCGAAAAACTACGATTTTGACCCATATCTGTTCGTACGACTTTAGTTTACTGATCCTTTCTTGCGCCGCTTTCTTAAAGTTTCTAACAGATTATGTATAATAAATTATTGTAAAATTGTACAATTGTTACTATTCATCTTATTGTATCAAACAAGTTATTAACGTGGACAGGATTACCTTGAAATCTTGCTGCATTGAGAGCTTAACTGTATCTCTTTGGAAGATCTCGTTATAATGGACTTAGATAGAACGAGACTTATTTGATTCTCCATCAACTATCTTGTGTAATTCAATGTGTAATAAGATTTTAGTGCGACAAGCTTAATATAAAAACCAGACGATGGTCAGTATAATCAGATTTTATCATGAGATTATGGAATCTCGATAGACTTACAATATTCTTATATACAAAAAAAATGATGCGGCACTAAAATTTGAATAAGAAATCTCGGAAAAAATATTTCTCAAAATCTGTATTGTCTTGCGTTTATAGATGAAAGTTTTGCTTGTTTAATTTTATTTAGCAGATAATACTGCTAATGGAAAAATGTTAACATCGCGCATGGAAAGTATCGGCACGACGTACTGCAACAATGTCGACAAGGCTGCTCTCATGGAGTCGCATAGCTTCGCGCGATGCAGCTGTGCTGTGTGGAACCTCGAGGAGATCTTCTGCTCTTCCACGTGACGGTATAAGTATTCCGCAAAATCGCAATAACAAACGCGATGACTCCCACAAAATTCAGAATTGACTCCACGCGATACGAGGGTGCATTTATATTCGCGTGTCGAATTGAAATTATGATCTACCTTCATCAACGCGTAATTATGTACATCAAGAAGATGATATAACGTTACGTTAAAATTAAAAGCGTTGTATAACTGTAATCATAATTATAAGAATCACAGTACCGCTACTCAGATTGTCAGCAGTACGTCGGCAAGCTCGAGATGCATTTTAAGATGCAATTAGCGGTTGCGACGTTAGCACCAAATTTACATTTGCATCATAGGACCGCTTAGATCGTGATTTGCGTGACCTCAGACAAAAGTTATACGTGTTCTATATTCGAAATGTCGCGATTGTTGCGCTACAGTGACGTTTTTAATGATCAGGCATCAGGAATGAAAAATCAGTTGAATGAAAACAGTTGGCTGTAAGAGAGTCAAGATTAAAGAGATTTTCAGTAATACAGGGCAAATAAAAAGAGTTTAAAATGCTAATTTTAAGAGATTGTAATGTATTGTATTTTGACATTTTTAACGAAATTCTTTCAATAGATTTTTCTCTGCATCATTAGTTATATTCATTGCAAAGAATTTATTTTACCTTGTAAAATTGTAGTCATAAATATCAAACACTTTTCTCTCCGATGCAGTCACGGAGTAGCGAGTTTGATTGAAACGTATTTTATATTATAAATCAAGCTACGTGTTAGCACGATAGGATAAATAAAATGATGTGATTAGTAAGATTGTATCTGCAATATTATTTCTTGATCTTCTTACCGCACAGAATGTCTCAGTACTTTACACTTTATTTTCATTGGATTAATGATGAAATTTAGAGTTCCCTTGTCATTCGGAAAATTTCATGAATAAGTCTTAAACGGTAACATTTTGTTAATTAAAGTACGACGTAAAAGCGCATACACATGTCTCTTTAACTTGGACAATAGGAATGGAAAATTAATTAATAATATTTGATTTTAAAGGTGAGTATACTTTCCGTATACGTTAATCATGTTTGACGTCATGGAACTCATTTAATACATGACTAACTTATAATTTTCTTTATGACACTTGCGCAACGCTAATATCACTTATATTTCTAAAGACAAAGCTTCCGCTAGATATAAAATCGGACATCCTGTTATAGTTTCGCTCCAAGTATCTTTAGTACCGCGTGAAGGCCAGCCGCACACAATGGACACACTCTATTATAATCGAGGCGCACAAAGCAAGGGAAAAGTAAGACCGACGATAATAATTGAGTTTTAATTAAAAAAGTTTTAATTAATTCTTTCGGGGTACGTGCGATTACCCCGTGACCCGGAGAACGATGATTAAAACGTCCTGCGATGTGCGACCTCAGCAAGGATATACCGGATAAAATTATCTCTCGTACGCGCCTGTCCTTCCAATGTCAGGATCGTCTGACACGCGTCTACCGCAAACGAGCCTCACTTTGTCCGAGCCGAAAATGTTGTGAGGCTGGAAAGAAAAGGAAAAAAGGGATTAAAGATCCTCGAGGAGCCGCAGGGTGCCGTTGACGAGAGCGCGACGTCTTTTCCACTCGTTCTCGGGAACGTTCTCGAGGAGAACCTTCGGCGGCCTTGCGCGAACACACGCCGTGCGCGCGTATCCACGTCTCAATTAAATTCCGCTTCTCGCCATATTCTGCACTTGGTAGACCGACGAGATAAATCGAGATCCGGATCGTTCTTTTATCAATAAAGCATACTAGAATTCTGTACATGTCGAACTTGAACGTTTCTCTGTTTACCTGCGTTGTCTGGACGAAGTTTTTACTTACCCGAAGAACGGCGCCGAAGAGGTCAGCAGTCGTTATGAAATTGACGCTTCGTGATGGATTCGACGAAAAGAAGTAGAAACATTTTTGTTGAAAGACAGAAACGTGAGATGGCTTAAATTGCGAGGTCCTTGAAATAGTATGGGTTATGAATAATGAATTTTTTGCGGAATGATTTTATGTGCACAAAAACGTAAAAGTAAATAAAATATAAACATGAAAATATGTATATGAGTGTCAGACGCTTAAATAACTTCTTTAAAAAAAACTGTCTGACAGATTTTTGTTTTTGTTTGTGGAACCAACCAGCTAAGACTCATTTCTTAGTTGTTTCTTAAATGCAAGTATGGCAAAGCCTTTCACGATTACGAGCGCAATTCGTGCAATCGTATTTACCTTCGACCGCGCCGCACTCGCTCCAATATATATCGATATATTAGGTGCGCAACTAAGTTCTCGCTGTTATTTTAATACAAATGCTATGAAAATAACAGCGAGAACTTAGTTGCGCACCTAATATCATGTGCGAAACGCGTTTCTATCATGTCGGTGATGGCTAAACGTCCCTCTTCTTGCTCCGCTTTCTTGACGTAATCGCGCAAGGCCGCGACGAAGAAATCGTTCTCAGTAGGGCGCTGTCCACTTATAAAACATTTAGAGTAACTAATTCTCAATAATACCCGGCGAAATTGTGGTAGGCGCGCGTATCGCATTACCATAATCACTCCGAAATTGGATTGGAGTGACATTCCGAATATCAGCAGCATCGATGAATTAAATTAAAAGAGAGATTCCGTATTGAAATTTTGTGATAAAATCCCAATACCTGATAATACTTATTGGACGAAACAATCGAAACTTTAATGGGGGTGAATATTAGATTTTTTAAAAATTTATATATACATTTATAAGATATATAAAAAATTATAATAATTTTGTCTATTTTGTCTAAAATATTTGTCTATATATTAGGTGTTGGAATTAATTCGTAGCGTTTTTAATGAAAGAATGTTATTTATTTCACATGAGCATTAAAAAATACATTAATGAAAGTACTTCCCATCACTTGTAAAACGCTACGAATTAATTCCAACACCTAATATTTCACTGTTTTGTTGATATAATTAATTGGAATCAAATATCTATAAGCATTAACTTTAAAAGCTCTAAAAGCTCTTATTTAAATCTTTAAATTCCAAATTAAGTCGAATACAAAAAAAAATACATGTCTCTTAGACTTTATGTTTAATACTATATTTTAAAGAGAATCGATTGTGATGACAAGTTATGAACGAGTCCCTTGTTAGTAAAATTACTTTTTTTATGTATGAATGCCATTGTGTGTTTTTGGTTACATTTTTTAAAAGTGTAGCTGTACATAGATCTTACTACTCGTTCCCGCTTATTCCGATAATTGCCGCTCCATCATCAGTGTCCTCATCGAAGTTGTTGAGGATCGACAAGAGCTACAGCAAACGGCAGGCTACTTGCCAATTCCCGACCGGCCAACGAGCACAATAATCGTTTATCGCTTCATTCGCCGACCATTATAAGCAAGCACCATCGGTAATAACGTCTCCCGCTGCGATCATATATCGTCCTGCCAGAGTTACACCAACGAATATCGAACGGCAAACGATTTATTAACCCTTCTATCGGCTCCGTTTCGCGATACCGTATCCCGAGTAATTACCTGATGAGTCTATAATGCAGCGTAATCAACCTGTCACATGCATGCGAAAAAGAAAACGCCGCCTCCGCCTCCACCGCCGTCATGATGAATACGAATTTCTTTATTATTCAATTGTACCGGATTATTAAACCAACTTTAGTTACAAGCGCACACATAAATTCATCATCGCGTGTACCGCGCGATGACGTTTGTCTGCCTGGGTAAATAAAATATGGCGTGCATTTTTTTTTCTTTTTGCTTCTTGTCTTCTTCTTACATATCTCGCATATAATATCCATATTTAATATCTCATTATTAGTACAAGACACGTTTCGGTCGCTTTATATTAAGCTTCTGAACACGTTCTGTAAATCTGTGTTACACAATATTATACATGAAAAATAATTTATTTAATTTAAGAATTGATTATTTTTAAGATTCGCACCTTATATATCAAAACAGTGCTAAATTTGCTGTTCTCAAAAGTTTATTAATAAAAACTCAATTAGGGCTAATTGAAATTTATCATATTTTATTTATTTTGCAAATTTATTATTTCTCTTTTTCCGTATCTCGTAGTCAAAGGAATATTTCCTAAAATATATATTTGACAATTTTTAAATTTATTTCAAAAAACCTACTGATTTGAATGAAAAGAATATTAAAAAATATCGTCGAAGAGAATTATTATTCTTTGTTAAATCTCATTGTCTCAGGTTTTAAGTAATCCATTGTAGCATCACTGAAGTATTTTTATTTATTTTAGATCGGCGAAATCTTCTTTCCACATCCGAACAAAAAAACAAAACTTTTCTCCACGTAATCGGCCGTAATTTTCGAACTTTCACTTTCGGAGGCAACGCCTCGCGCATAACCGATCGCGGACGAAAGAATGTAATTCCAGTGATTCCTATACCGCAAATCGATCTGCGAACGAGTTGGCATTTTCGTTCTTTACGCCGTAAAAATGTTTTTGTAAAATTTTTATATGATATTAGGCAATCACAAGAATGAAGGATTTACTGTTAAATATGTCGAGATCGTAAATCAGGTTTATAAAATATTGCATCCTTTAGTACAAGAATGCCTATATGCAGATAATGGATGCCTTCAATTTAATGACACAAGTTGACACAAATGTTTTTCTTTGTTATTCTATAAGTAACAAAGGCAGAACGATATTTGTGTCGACTTGTGTCACTTCACGGAATGCTTCCAATAAAGTAACTATTGAGATAAAAACGTGTTTTTATTACGGTCGGAAAATGACCACATTAAGTAAAAAAATATTTTATACTAGTGTTAAAATTTTTATGTTGAATTTTTAACATATCTGAATGTTAATGTAACATAATGTAATTACGTTATTTAAATATTTATTGTATTAAATTAATATTTAAAACATTTCTTATGTAGTATTAAAATAATACACAATCTATGAATAAGTGAATAACAT
This sequence comes from Acromyrmex echinatior, assembly GCF_024713525.1. NCBI lineage: Eukaryota > Metazoa > Arthropoda > Insecta > Hymenoptera > Formicidae > Acromyrmex > Acromyrmex echinatior. The sequence continues at coordinate 12,664,130 of NC_141860.1, forward strand.
AAAAATAATGTAGTTTGAAACATAAATTCTAAAATAAATAAACAAAAAATAAATATACGTGTTCATTTAGTCTACTGTAAATATTAATTTTATTGCAAAAATATGCTTCTGCAATTTGTTTCCAAATTATGTCGAAGTATTACATTTTTCGTGATGAATTTTTACATAATGTTACTTTTTAACAGAGGTAAGTTATATTAAATTGACAGATTAAAGATTATATATATATATATATATATATATATATATATACATATAATCAAAGTTTCTTAAATAATTCAGTACAATGAACGGACCAGAGATATGTAAAATATGTTTAATTTAACACAAATTTTTCAAATTTTTATGTAGCATATCTGCATAAATGCACACGAGTATGCAGTTTGTAATTCGTAATACATTCTTCGTCAAATCTTCATTAGAGGAAGCAACAAATAAAATAAAAGTTAAAATAACTTCCTTTGCTGTTCCGATTTGATTCGCACGTTACCGCATCACTGTTATCTATCGATAATATCCGTTCTTCGCGCGAATGTCGCATACGAAAATCCAAACACACGCCCACGTATAAGGAAGTCATTAAGGATGATGTATCTGATGCAAGGCGCCACGACTCGACTCAACGACCCGAATACCTTCGATTCGCGTGCCTGTTACTTTCTTGTTACACAGGACTCTTCCGTGACACTGTGTAACCTTGTGATTATTCAATGCTGAAGAAAGAGTATGCGTAAACGTTTTTTGAAAACGTAATGCGTTTTCACTTTGATTCTTAATAACGAGAGATTTTATCTGCTCTAAACGATCTGCTCTCAAAATCAGAATTGCGAAGTAACGATGGTATCTAGTCCAAGCGTAGCAAGATCTACACGCAAACATATCATTTCTCGGCCAATGTACAGAATTGATCTGAAAAGCAAGTGTTTTATTGTAAATATAGAATAGGAAATGTGTATTTAAAGTAATAAGTTATGGAGATTCAATTTTAAATTTTTAATAAAAAGATTACATTATTAAAAGAACATTTAAGTGTTTCGCATATAAAAGTAAATGGCTTGTTTTACTCTAAAAATTGCTAGAACTTTATGTTCACTATTTTCGTAATATTCAAATACAATTATAATAGACATAATTGTAATATGTTGTACCAAATGTAATAGGCATAATTTAATAATAATGTTTATAATAATATTAAGTAATTTCTGTGGAATTTCTGTGTTACATAAACTACTGCAAATGCGTTACATATCGCGGATATTTTGTGTGGAACACTTTTCCCGAGTTTGCTTAATGCAACGATTTGTTTAAAAATCTCGCGGTTTCTTTTAGATATCGCTTGCCGTGTCGCACTTATAAAACGCGCGAATGCGCTCGCCCGCGTCTCTTACGTAAATTATTTAGAAGCTGCGTGTGGGAGGGCATATTTATAATACGGCGACTCTGAGTACGAAATTACGCCACTGTGTTCATTGTGTAAGTATATTGTCGACGTACGCAGGTTAGTTAAACTTTCGCTCGACAAGCATTGAAAACTGACCCTTAACTGTCATGGCGATAGAATGAGCGATAAATCTTCTACCAATCTCTGATATCCATCGAAGTATACGCTCTATGTGAAAAATATGTCAAACAGATTAACGGTGCACAGATATGTTCTCTACAGTAAATAAGGTAAATTCCGAAAAGTATTTGGATCACAAGATAGGCATCGAAATTTTGATTTTTATCCGATTTTTTCATTACTTGTATTGATTTGCAAAGAATTAATTGTGATAGTAAATCACTTAATGACAGTGTTAGCTCTTGTTACCGTGATCTCTGAAATTAATTGCAATTATAAGAATTTACGAGATCGTTGGAGGCAGATGTCATTAAGTAAAGAGGAAAACGCGAGATCATTGATTTAGAAAAGAATATATTTATGGAATAAATTTATGAAGAAAATCATTCTTCACATAGCATTTCATGAAAAACCGATAAACGTGTTGAAACATAAACCTCATATCGTATCTTTTAAATTAACTCAATAGACGATTTTTCAAATTATATTTCATATATCCGAGCAAATGTACATTATGTCATATTTCGGAGTAATATAATTACATCTTCTGCACTCATATTCTACTTATGAGACTAATCAAATATATACCATATAATATTAAATATTATACTGGATTGAAACAAAAACGCTCCTTCATTTATATTATATTTACATATTTAAGAAAAAAATTATATATACCATTCGATAGAACAATATTTTAGTTTTAAGAATGTCTTTTAAATTGCGGTACAATAATTTTAAATATTTATAAACAATTAATGTTAAAAGCTCTTTTTATTTAATCCGCAATAACTTAATAACAAAAACGTTAGGAACATTTTTAAAAAACGATTTTGTAGAGAAAACTTTAGGTTTTTTAGAAAGTTGAAAATTTTAGCAATTTTTTTTAGCAAACCCACAAAGTAAGAAAAAAATTTTTCTGTTTTGTCTATTTCATAGTTTTTTTATACATCAAATTCACAAAAACTCAAAACACGTAATAACTTTCGAAAGTAGAGATTTTAAATGCTTAAATTTTAAAGTGTTACGAATTTTGTTTCAACCACATCTTTGAATCGAATGAACTATATAAAAATGTAAAAATGACATGTTCTGATACGCTCGTTACAAATATATAAGATATATTATATATTTGCATAAGTAATACGCTAAAAATATAAGTTATGGATAGTTTTAGCTCCGCGCGTTATTTATTCTGACTCCTACAAATCGATACAACAGCGATTTGTTATGCGTTTTTTACATTGTAATTTAACCGGTAAGAAGCGCGCGCGCGCGTGAGAACGTCGCATAATCCATGTTATATTGAGATCTTTACAACGTAACTGTTGTCATATTAAAATTTAAGTCTAAATTACTACGATTATAATCTTGAAATTTTCTAAATATACAGATAACGATATTTGAAGAGGAAAAACATAATATTCGCGTACCAAAAGTACTAAAAAAATTATGTAAATAAGAACAATATATCTCTTGAAAGAAATTAAAATTTATATTTGTTTTGATAGTAATTTAACTCTTTGTAGACCAACGACCATTTGAGATAATATTTTTTTTATTTTATAAATTACTCGCTTGATATTTGTGAAACTTGGCCTATAATTTATAATGTTTTATTCGAACCTGAAGTAAAAAATAAATTAAAAATGGTTGATCTCATATAGCTGAAATGAAATAATAAATTATAATAATTTCGTACTAATGTTTTCGAATGAAATGAAAGATTGACTTTTCATGAAGATAGCTAACTCTTCTGCTGTGCATCCCGTATAATGCTAGATCTAGAGACATATACACTTACACATATGTACTTTAGAAACTTATACGTACCACACCCAAGCGCAACCTTGATCGGTCTCTTTCGCAGATTCCTCAGAACCTTATATACTCGTATCATTCACCGCTCGAACGATTCTTCGATCACATGCTTCACATTGTCACGTCCGCGTCACGTAGAACCGGATATACAAGAAGAATTCCAAAAGACAATTAATCGGTCAAGAACGCCGACGATCCATTTGTGTACCAATGATATGCACTTTACCTTCGTTGTGTTTCGAGTCCATTAAAAAGAGTACTGAATTATTATACTTTTTGCGAATCAAAATAATAATTATACGCCATATTTGGCAGTATAATAAAGATGCTTAGAATGTGAATTGGATTCTTCATTTATAAAGTCTATCTGAGATGATGTTCTTAAAATAAATCTTAATCATGAGTTATGTGTTATTTGATCCATTTTAATTCCGAGTGCTTTAATATTTATCTGTTAAAAAACTAGATGTACGAAAAAATTGGAGGAAATTTAACGCGTTAAAGAGAAAAAAACTACTTTTTGTCTGATTATGAGATAAAAATGGGACGCGCAAGTCAGCGCAAATATTCGTGAAGAGACATCGAAAGAAACGAGGGCGACAGCATTAACTTGATTCGCGCCCACCTCGCGCTGGTTCACAAATCCGTGATTCTTTCGCGATGATCATCTTTTAAGACCAGCCGCACCTGCATATTGTTTATAATTCATCGGATAAGTCTGTCCGAGACATCGTTATGATCTTCGTCACCCACGCGAATTCCTGCGTGAATTTCTGCTTATTAATCGGTGTATCATTGATTGCTACTGATTTCGCGTGAGAGCCGAAATATAGATCACAATCACATCTTGTTGACTTTGATTCAAGTAGTAGAGTTCACCTTCGGAGAATGTTTCTGGGCGTCTTGATTTTAATTAGTCCTTAAAAATAGAATAATAATCGCTTGAAGACTATTAATATGTTGTATTTGTGAGGAACTACAAGCGATTCGCGATACGATACAATAAAAATAAAATGAGTTTGTATTACAATGCGTAAATTTTTTTTCTAATGTTATTATAGTAGTAATAAATGAACATCTTTGCTTTTTAATTTGATTTGAATTAAAATTTCATTAACCACTTACTGGTTAATGAAATGTTGTATATTTACAACGTTTATGATGTAATTAGCTTGATAAAGATGTGCGATATTTAATAAAAAAATGTTTCATGCGTGAATATACATAAATATGTATAAACATCCATAAACACGTTTTGAATATTTATAAACTTATACAATTATATATGAAATATATCCATACGTCCTTCTTTAGTATAATAAAAATAATAATAATAATAATAATTAGAAAACGTCAAAAATAATTAAAAAAATATTTTTCGCGTTATTTGTTTTCAAAAAGATCAAATTTGGAGAAGTGTAAAAAAATTGCTTATATAATTATATTTTTAATGTTTTCGTATTATTATTTTTTTTATTAAACTAAAAAGTAATTTTACAAAAGGAAGAAGAATGTATGAACATATATGGACATATTTTATATATAATTATATGTGTTTATGAATGAACATATTTATACATGTTTATGTATATTTATACATATTTATGTATATTCATGCGTTAAAAATATTTTAGATATTTTATTATTTATGACTATAAATTGCTAATTATTTAGCAAGAAATACCGTCAATTAAACGTCGAATTGATGTCGAATTGGTGTCGATATCATCGTACCAACATCAATTCAATGAGTCATATTTCGCAGGATAATGTTCACTTTTTAAAAATAAGATTTTTTTTAATTGTATTTTCCTTGTGCGAACTTTTTGCGCTTGCTGTAATACATTTGTGTGATAAATGGATCTACGGGGAAATCGATATAATGAATTTATATATAACGAATTTATATATAACTTTGTTAGCGGTGGAATCGTTCGATCTCAGACATCAGCGTGATGAAATAAATTACTCCCAATACCGCTGGTGTCGATATACCGCTCGTATAAATATATTAGCACGATTTATCGCAGTCGGGCCAATCTCAAGAGAAAAAAAAGAATTTATTATCCATGATAAAAACAGTATCGCGTGCTTGCGTTATTTGTAATTGATTATGGACCTTGACGCGTCTCTCGATAAACTTTGCGTTCTTCGGTAATGAACGTACCTCCGGCAGATACGGCGGAAGAAAAAAAAAAGAAAGAAAGATGTAACGAATAAAAATATCTGATACGGCAATACGAGAACGTGCCGCGCGACGTGTTTAATTTAGTTGCGCTAAAAAGTCATCAATCATCGCGCGTATTAAGCGTCGGTAACACGAGCGGCGGTAATCGCTCTTTCATTTATAATAAACGACACTGTCGCGTGGGATGCATCGATTACGAGAGTGTACTCGTAAAAACGTGCATGCGTACGTACGTGCGTGCGCACTCAAGCAGATACGTACACTCGTGATATGATTCGACACCGTCACGCCGTCGGTGACCTCACGCCGAGGTGTCTGCACGACACAGTACATGTTCTCCTTTCAACAGGAAACTACCATTCTCTATTCCGCCAACCAACTAGACCCAGCGCGCGCCTTTTAGCATCTCAGTTGCCCAGCCGCTTTATAAATTGACCAATATTAATTTTACGTATGTATTTACAATACCTATCTATTGCCCACGCTACAACTCCGATTTATAGGAGCATGTGTGAACCGAGGACAGTATGATTAATCCTGATATACAATATCGGGTAAACATCGAATCGTTATTTAGCCACTCGATCATCCCGAGGGGCCTAGTATTAATTTCCCGTAAAGAATTAACCGTATGGCAAACAAACAACCATGTTTAGTATGTACGTCGCCTACGGGTTGGAACTTTTTTTTATCGCAACAAATATATGCATAGATATGTTGCTGCGAAAAAAATTAAGATCTGACTAGGAGAATTTGTTTGGGTGTCAATGACCGCGTTCAAGAGAACGTTTTTGTAACTTATTTTGGAAGTTTCTTTGCTGAGATAGTTTTTGCCTCAACGAAAAGAGGCTTCAAAGTAGTAGAACGCAATTATTATTAACATTACAGCAGTAATAAATATAAAAATGGAACTTTTAATCAATTATAGTCAAATACCAAACAATTTGTAATGTTTCAGATAAATATTATTCAGATAAATATTTACAGCTTTATTCAATCATAATATATGTTTGTATGATGGCGTGCAGAAATTGCGCGTCTATTTCTGAGACACGGGCGCATTTCCCATCATTGATGCAAGAGTATGGTACTGGTGGTACCGGTTTGCGGATCTCAGTCTCTTTATTCAGAGTAACTCTTAACCCTCCTTTCCTCCTTCTCTTTACCTTCCTTTTCGCAATCGCGGGGGCACGATAAGTAATAAAAGCGAGAACAAAGTTGCTGCAAATGTGCTATAAATCAATATTGAAATAATTGTCAAAAAGTGCCGTTAATAAAATAATTCATAAAAGATATTATAGGTATGGTCTGCATATTTATTCTGAATATTGAATCTGGACTCTGAATATTGAATCTGATTTAACGGAATGATCATTTGATTTTTATCGTATTTTTTTTCTTCAAAATGCAGTTATTAATTGTTATATGATTCTATATTAACAATTTGTTATGTATTAAAATTTGACGTTTTAAGTTTAAAAGTGTGGACGTCAGAGTCAGGCGAAAATAATGTGTCACCATATATCGTAAAGTAGCTACGTATACACCCACGCTACAGGTTTCTCCTGCCACCCTTCTCTCCTGTCACCTACACTATACCCCACCCTTGCTCTACAGCTTCGTTTCTCCTGTGGCGAGGAACGCGACATGATCAGTAGTGGCTTCATACACATTCTGTCTGCATGATGGGTCCATGTATAAAAATAGAATCATTCTTATAATCGAAGAAGTTGAACGATAGGAAATTCGAATATGAAGAATAGCTACCCCCGGGTAGTACCTATTGGTTCATATACGTTTTATATACGTTTTTTTCTGAAAAAATATATCTAATACATATATCTAATATATGTTCCACAAACGTTTAAAAAAGTATATAAGACCAACATACGCTACTGGAGACCTTTTATGTTGTGAAAAAGTATGTCTGCAAAAATTAACGTGCACAAATTACTAAGATTTTCTCGTCGAAATAATAATTGTATCTGTTTCGATAGTATAATTTATTTATATTATATATATTTGAACATACAAGATTTATAAGTATAAAATCTGATATGTATACCGCAGAAATCGTTAATTATACGTTTAGTAACTTGTTCTTTAATCACATCACATTTCATGGATTAAACTGTGAATTAAAAAGATTCTTATAAATAAAAAGTAGTAAGATGATATAATTGTGAGGTTTCTAAATAATCACACGGTGGTATGCTTAATCTTTATATGTACATTCTATTTACGGATCCACGTATAAAAATCGAATTATTTTTGTAACTGAAGAAATCGACCTGCAAAAATATGAAAAATAGTTCACTTTTATCAGGATTGTGGGGAAATGTGTCTACAAAAATTAACATGGACAAATTTTAAAGATATTTTTATCGAAATAATATATTAGGTGTTGGAATTAATTCGTAGCGTTTTTAATGAAAGAATGTTATTTATTTCACATGAGCATTAAAAAATACATTAATGAAAGTACTTCCCATCACTTGTAAAACGCTACGAATTAATTCCAACACCTAATATATTTATATCTATCTGACACTAAATTATTTATTAAACTTCTATATGTATATATATATATATATATATATATAGCGTAGAAATTGTTACATGTTTGATGGCTTATCCTTTAATTACGTTATTCGGGAATTGAATTAAAGAGATTCTCAAAAATGAAATAATAAAATGAAAAGAACCCTGGACAATTATACGGCGGTCCACTTAATCTTAACCATTCTGCCAGGCAAACTGTCACTTGGTTCGTGGCAAGGACGACAGCGACCTTCCTGGAGTCGCAAAAATTCGATGGCGCGCTGCAACACGAAACACGATGCGCCGTAATGCAATGGCAAAAGTCCGGCAATAAAATCAACTCGGGAGATCCGGACATTTTTATATTCGCTCTTTAAATTCGCGCAGGTTTTACACCGTCATGTCCCGTATAAGAAACCTCGTGTTCAACGCGAAGAAAAATGTAATTCTTTTCTCTTTTGTTACTTTTTCGCACGGCTATCGCGCCACGATATCGCGTAATAACACCAATAAAATGCGAGTCGCGAGAAACATGTACTTTGTCGGTTGAGTGCATTGATTACTAATCGAAATTATAGCATGTTCGTGAAATCATTTCCGTTAATTTGCTCCGACGCGAATTAAAATAATACCCGGCACGTCGTCTTTAAGTTTTCCAAAACACGTCTGTACTCCCTATCTCGATTCGTAAACGTCAAGATTATAGGAGGATCCATGGGCGTCGTCAGGACGTCTTCTAAGAATGCTTTAAACTTCCTTATTATTTATTTTCAAACAGTTTGGTGTTATAACATATTGCTTTATTATAATATATTTATTGTAACAAAATATGATTTTTTAAATATGTATTTTATGTTCTCTTGTATATTTATGTAGTTTACTGTTTTATAATAAATACGTACCACAAAATTCATATCACTTCATTCACTTATTATTTATTTTTAAAAAGATTAATGAAAAGAGTGATAAAATCTTTTTCGAAAATATTATTTATAAACAAATTCTCTCACTGAAAATGTAAAGCAATGCCTGTGCATCTTTTTCGCACGTCTCTCTTGCGACGCCCATGGCACCCTGTGCGTCCTTTCTCCTGTGCATGTCGTCGGGCAATCGCGTAATAAGAAATAAATTAAACATTTATGTCCGCGCGCACTGGCGGTGGCCACTATCTCCTGGACGTGGATTCCCAGCACGTGAGAAGCACGCACGCCTAATTGCTGTTGGGATGGTATCACCAAATACTTGAAACACTCATAGTGTTGAACGACTCATTACAATCGCTCTCTCGTTTCCCGCGTCCGAGGAATGTCCTTCCGCGCGAATCTCCGAATTTTTTTCAATTTTCGTTGTTGATATGTTAAAAATCGATTTTCCTCATCCGTTTTCCAACGAACGATCAGCTTCTAGAACGTCACGAACGTTAATATTTTCGCAATCGAGATTGTGCGTCATTGCGCGAAACTTATCGCTCAAGTTCGCACGATCGAAGTCACGTAGCCTCCACGATGATCACTATAATCACAATGTATGAATGTAGATTGTGTTCCTGCGTATACAAGTATTTCAAGTGTGGATATTAATGGCGAAGAAAAATGGTTAAAATTGCTTCAAGGTTCGCATAAATAGTCACGAAATTCCTGAACTCTGACGAGGACTGTACGAATGTAAACAGTTAATAAAGCGTTTTTTTTTCCACGGTGATTATTACCTGAATTTTCGCGCTTCGTGTAAATATCGATACCTGTTTTGTTGCGAGATTCTTACCTACAGATAACGTCGCGCGACGATTCCGCTTTCCTTCCGTCGATCGTCACATCGATACAATGGCTCGCCATTGTTTGCAAATGCAAGTCCCGGACGCGTAATGGTTCCGGCATTATTAGACGTATAACTTTTATTTTATTATGTTTGAACGATAATCTCGCTTACCGTGTGCGTATCTTCCCGAAGCGAGAATCCCGATAAACCGTTCACATAAATATTATATTCGTGACGTTGGCTCCTTATATTATACCTGCGCGACTCAAGGTCGTGTTTACAAAGAACTCGAGCATGCACAGGTATCTTATTACATTCGCAATAGCCACATATCTTATTGTATAGATAGATATAGAACTACAGTGAACAGTGAGAGGAAATCGATTAAGAACGCGATCGATAAGCTAGCGACTAAAAATCAGAATTGACGATAATTACTCGCGTCTTCTGGGCATGTAATTTATGATTGAAACTGAAAGTTACGGAACGAGTGACTGTTATAATGATACATAAATAAGCGAAAACCTAGAATGCGCTATGATTAGTTTAGTTAGATTGAGACCTGGAAGATTCATTTGTCATTTTTCGCGCATATAAAATGCATTTATATAGAATATAATAATTAAATTTTTATCAAAGTCTTCGTTTTAACTCTCCGAAGCTTATCTCAAGCTGTGTAATACAGTTACTGATGCTGAGTCTATTAAACACATTTAATTTATGTTAATTAAAAGATATCTCGGTAATTTAGTATAAATAAAATCTTTTTTTAGAAATTTAAATATCCTATTTAAATATGCAGTTCATTATTAATCTTTAGTCCTTACAGAATTAACATTATACAACACGTTGAGAAACAAAAAATGGAAATTAATGTTTTTAATTTTATTATGAAATAAACGATCTTCTAATTAAAATTGCAATATTGAACTGCGTGATTTTTCAGGTACTGCTTCAGGCGGCACTAATCTGGGAAGAAACTCATGGCGCTCCAGCGAAGAAGAGCGACATAGTTGCCGGTTCGGAATTCCTTTCAGTCTTCATAAACGGCGCTATGGCGACACCACCGCAACGACGCCGAGGTTTCCGACCGCGTGGTGGTCAAAACGCGGCTGCGACAGCGAGTGACAGCGCGACCGCCGAATCGCACCAACACGAGGCCTCGATCTATCGAATATCTCGGAACCCAAGCGGTGGTCGACCGATTTCAGTGTCAAGGCCACAGACGAGCGGTCGCGAGGAAATCGTTCGTTTCTACCCTATAAATCAAAAAACGTTGGAAAACCGGCAGCAAAATTTAGCGTCGTTGATCGACGATCTGAGCACGCCGGGCGATATAAGCTCGACGCATCTAACACCTTCGAACGCGGTAACAACGACGATGACGAGCGTACCAACGTCGAACTATCAAGATCGAACAATCTCAAGGTCAAACGGGACCAATGGAACTATCGGCAGAGGTATTAGCCGGCAGAAGGTGATCGGTGTCAGCGTCACATCCACGGTTGAGGCCACGCCGTACAAAGTACGTGTTGAACATTACGACAGCGCTGACGCTGTGGTAGTTACGCGACCACCAAGTTTGGACTCTACCGTGAATAGAGAAGTTCCTAAAGAATCAACCAGGGAATCAATTAGAAGTTCGACGAGTACCAGCAGACCGTCGACGTCACTATCATCCACGATGACAACAACAACGACTACAACTACGACGACTACGATGACGCCACCACCGCCGGGTCGATTCATTACCGAAGAGCTTAGCAACATCGTTTCGGAATCAAACAGAAGCGAATTCTCCGTTGATGAGGACTCACCGAGAACGAGTTGGCGCGGTCGCGTAACCATGACACCACGAATTGAGAACAATCATCAGGACGAAGAAATTAATGAGGCTGGGCGGATTATTGATGTTGATGCGATTACTCTACCGATGGAAGAGAATTACGAGCTACCCGTAGAGAACTCGGAACGACGAGAGTTGAATGAGGAATTGCCAGAGATGTCAACGGATCGGCTTCAAGGACGCAAGATGGGACGTCATTATGACGCGTCGCTCTACAACCGATCGGGCCTAAAGATGTACAGCCAGTCGTCGAAAGCGTACAAACCTTCACGAACTTACAACGAGCCGCCCAAGGTATATAGCGAGCCGGCCAAAGTGTATGGTGAACCCGAGCGTATGTATGGAGAACCAGCTAAAGTGTACAGCGAGCCTGCTAAAATCTATAGCGAACCAGCCAAGGTCTATAGCGAACCTGCGAAAGTTTATAGCGAGCCGGCCAAAGTCTATGGCGAGCCGGAAAAAATCTACTCCGAACCATCCAAAATCTATTCGGAACCAGCTAAAGTCTACTCCGAGCCGGCCAAAATCTACTCGCAGCCGGCTAAAATATATGGCGAGCCCAGTAAGGTGTACGACTCCGAGGGCCAACCAGTGGATCGTCAGGAAAGCGTTGAGCCCCACGAGCAGAATTACGAAATCGATGAGTCGGTCAGCGTCGGCAGCAACGGCAATGTTCACGGGCCGCAATTGGTTGTCACGGAGGAAACCCCAGGTGCAACGGAAGATGGTCACAAGGTCGGTTACGTAGTGGAGGGCAGAAATTATAGGAAGTACAGGGTTGAGGAGAGAACGCCGGACGGCTTTATCGTAGGCGAGTATGGCGTCGTCAGTCACGACGATGGTTCGCTGCGTGGTGTCAGATATACCGCTGATGGTACCATCAATCCCCAACTCATCTACGACGCCCTGATGAAGTTCCTCGCATTGTGAACGCCGTGATAACGGAAAAAAGTGAAAGGAAGAAAGACGAATCGACGAAATCGTTGCGAGATACCAAGGGAGATCACGCAACGTTGCTGAACTCATTTCTTCACCTATAATTCATGCTATGTTTGAAAAATCAAAAATAATTCGATCTGCCACAACCCACGCGATATTTTTACTACAGTTGTCTGTTAGACAATGATCTGGTCTAGGCCATTCAATGTCAGCTAATGATGGGTTATGAAAACTATTATTGTTTCCTTCTTCAGAAAGACTTGATTCCGCAGCGACGGCGAGTCGGCGAATTGCGGATTTCTTTGAGGTGACTTCGGCAACGTCGTCGAGACAAACACGACTGATACTTTTGCTCTTGCCAACTCAACTGCCTCAACAAATAATTTTAAGGACGACGATTTAGGATCTAAGGAAGAACTCGACCAAGACAACCTGCGCGCGCCATCGACCCGAGAACCGAAAGGTCGACCGGGACCGACGCACGAAAAAGTCAAATCTCGATGCTCAGTCATTGCGAAACGCTGACAGATGAAAGTTACTCTTTGGACGGCGAAAGTACAAACTTTTGTGTGCAGTGCCGCTCGATGGCCTTTGACGATCGTAGTAGCCAATTGAAGTGGTTGTCGAACGTTTTTTTTACCCACTAATAGCTACTCGCAAGCATTTGAAGTGAGAATGCAGCTACTCGCGGGCTACTAAAAATATATTTCAGTGCATAAGAAGCTCGTGTTTGTGTGCATGACACGCATCGACTTGGACGATTTTCAATTTTAATGTAATATTAGTTACGTTCAATAGAAAAAGCAACTTTGCAAAAGCTGTTGTAAAATTCTTTAATATGATTGGTTCTTATTTTTGTTTCCCCACTGAACCTAAATATATAAATTAATTGTATTTAAAAAATTTTACAAAAAACACACACACACACACACACACACACACACATACAACAGAGTTGCAAAGCTGTTGTTTCTGTAAAGGAAGTCATTAACAGTGTCACAAAAAGTTAATAAATTTTTGCATGCTTTTATATAACGTTCGACGTGGAATTTACATTTACCTGAAAATATGATAACAAATTAGAAACCGCCCAGATAACATAAAGTCCAAAATCGGAATATCTAAAAGACGTCTTAAAGACATCTTTGTGAGAAACGTTTTAAAAATATTTTAAAGACATCTTAAATATCGATTTTAGACTTTATGTTGTCTGGACGTCATTTCATGATCATGGCTACAAGATAAAATGAGAATCCTGTGCCTGATGAAACATAAAATTAAAGACATGTCCGATCCCGATGCGATATTACGCACTCGGAGATTGATTAGTTGACACTGACAATGATTCCCACGTGCGCATATTGATACGTGTCTTTGCAACTGAATATCTCGTATAACGAGAATCGTACCCACCTTTGTGCACTCGTTGAGGATGTACCCGCGACAGACCCTCGATCTCTGATCTCTGATCTTTGATCTCCGGTAAAAAAAATCTCGAATCGCATTCGCTGTGAAGGCTCACTGTGAAGGCCCAAATATTTTGACCGCAACAAATACTTTGGCTGAAAGTGTGTTTTAACACGCACGTTCCATAAAAGGACTTGCAATGCAATACAGAAATAATTCGTGATCTTTCCACATGCCGGTAATTTTTCCTTCTACTTTTTAGAATAATAAACATCAGAGATCATCGATCGATCAATACGATGCGATTTCGTGTGACATACGAGAGTAAATCTTTTTTTATATAGTAAAGAAATGTTATCTCTCTCATAGTATCAAGAGATCTGCATTGATCAGAGATTAATTTAATCGCCAAAGGGAATTTAACAGAATTTTTTACTGTTTATTATATCGCAGTTAACACTAGAACAATCGGAATTTTCTCTTATTGCTTTTAACGTCTAAAGCCCGTTCTATAATAGAGTCATAAGCCATAAGAAATTGGCTAATCATAGTTGAATATAAAAAAAATAATCGACTGATGATTGATTAATTTTTTACTTACAGCTTACGATCCTATTGTAAAACAGGCTTAAAAAATATTTATTAATATGTACAGGATGCCTAGCAACGGATGAAATAAAATTTAAGGAGTGATTTTAGATGATAAAATAATTGGTTTGTACTTCGAGACATTAATTAAAAATGTGAAAAATAAAATAAATAGCATTTAAATAAAATATTCTATTATGGGATGTGTCGAGTTTGTTAATGGATAAATCAATCGCATCCGAATGTTCTAACGTTAACAGCCCCCAAAATCATTGACTGAGAGTCCCTTTCGTGCGTTTTTATCGCGGTTATGCTTCTGTGATGAAGAGGTAGATGAAAAAGTTGCAACTGCCAGGGCCTTTGTTCGAGAATGGTCGACGATTCTTTGAAGTAGCTAGCGGGCCCCGCAGCTGCGATGGACAGACCGACTTGTCACGGCAGCGTCTCCGCGCGTATCCTAGTTCTATAAGTTCCCTAGATTTTAAGGCTGACAAAGGAAGTATCTCAATCAACGAGAAAACTCGTTCTTTTCTCCGTAGTATCAATTATATTATTTAACGATTACAATTAGCTGGTTCTCTCATTACCTCAGTCCTTGGAGATAGTTCCTCTTGCCATGCAATATTGAGCACATATCCTTAAGCGCGAGTAAGCGTTTCCTGAAATTCGGAAGAAACATATATGGGGTGTTCCGAAATCGTCTTTGGCTCTTTGATGAACGAGCAATTGCGAGAAAGAAAGTTTCAAGTTTATCGACGAAAGGAAAGAAATATAAATGAAAGCATCAACATTAATTTCCCGGCAGCCTGTATACGGATACATCTTGCGGATACATATATTGCTCACGTTTATAGACTATAAAGGTCTCGATTATATTCTACTTTACTCTTTCGTATGTACATTTCTAAAATATTTAAGTATGTTACAGACGGTATCTCTAAGAACTCTTGTATAAGACATGCATCCTAAATAATGTTTACTATAAAAATATTATATGTAATGCTGTGTGCAAGCCATCGCCATTTTTTAACAGCAACTTTGTAATAAAGACATTGCCATGAAAAATATTCTGATTATTATGACCCGAGCGTTCTTGCGATCGAAAACTTTATTAATTTATCTTGATTTTTGCTTAAAAAACTTAATTTTATTATATGATTATAACAATTAAATTAATTTAATAAAAATTCACAGTTTTACATCCGGATTTTTTAGTATCCATCGATGCAAGGCCTTAGTTAAAGATTGAATCGTAAGTTTGATAGCAAAATGCGATTCTCTGCATCATTTATATGCCATATGAACATTTCTAAGCCGATCTTAATTTCATTATATTGTATTTATTCAACTTTGCTCACGGCGATCGAAGAGAATGAAAATATTCGCGTGCGGCGACATTGACCAGTTATTCATTATCGTGGCGCCAGACAGGAGGTGCTCGTGAGGTACTCGTGTAATTTAGGGAGTAATGAACGTCCTTGAAAGCCAGACAATTTTCTCCACCGTTCATCCGTGTCTTGATAACTCGGCAATCGCTAATAACAATCTATTCCGAATAATGATGCGTCTACGACTGGAATTATAATTAATATATTTCCTTGTTTTCTATTTTCGAAAAATATTCTGGATTTTGTGAAAAGGTTGCTTTCTCTCTCTCAAAATTGTATTTGCAATTAATTATCTATTACTATTTAATTATATATTAAGAGAAACATATGTTTCTATTTTCGTAAATAATTATATTTATTTATGTAAAAGATAAAGATTCTTCTTGTTTCTCTATAATATTATTATATATTAAATGTACAATAGCATTGTTTGAAATTTTCTTGTTAGTATTTTCAAGGCCGAACTTAATAATGATAATAAATTCATCGGACAAAATGTTGAAAAGAAGACATCTCGAAATCGAACTATTCAATGGATTCATATTTGTGAGATATATACAAATTGTATCATGCATGTAGTAGCAATTGCCTTGATAAATAAATCGTAATTTGCCTATAATGATAACAGACACGCGAAATAAAATTTAATGTTTGACCGAAGATTAAATTATAATATTCTTATGTACTTTGACGCTTCGAAATCTAATATCCAAATTGCTTCATCTATAATTTGAACATCGGATTCGGTTTTAGGGCGTCAAAATATATAAGAATATCATTGTTTAATCTCCGGTTTAAAACTTTTTTATGTGTATGTGTAATTTATACGTAAAACAAAATTTTATCGAATATTTCCATTGTTAGAATAATCGATATCCGATCAGTCTGGTATTTCACTTCGAATAATTCTTGAGTTAAGATCGTATATACATAAAATCTTTAATAAATTCAGCTTATATACATATATCTTTTCTCATTATTTTGTTATTATTTTCTGATGTTTGTAAAAAGGAAATGTTTATAGAGAGAAAGTTGCTTAAAATTGCAAAGTACAAAGATAATAACAACGTAAGGTATTTTTAAAATATATATAAATTTTCTGTAGCCTTTTAAATCTTTTATAAAATAATATTTTATTTAAAAATATATTTTAAAAGATTTTTACATGATGTTTTTCTAATAAATCGCTATCTTGATGCTGTTTAAACATATAGATGGAACCAGGTAACCGTCACCTGACACAGGTGGGAGCCGATAAGTTAGGAGAATGTCTTACCGTTACACGGTCGGATTACCGATGCGGTGTGCTCGATTTGAAAGAGGAATGGCGTTCAAAGGAACAATCGCCGGGTTTCGACGGCGAATAAACATGGTCACGCGACTCCGCCACTCGATATAGCGCTGGTTCACGCACGCCGCCTGATCACGCTTCTTATTGTGCAAATAATTGAAACACTAATCCCCTTTGCCCTCGCATTGACAGTCAGGACGTGATCGGACGTGACGCGATAACCCAGCGCTATTTAGGAGTGCGTGCTCGAGGGGGTGTAACCCCGGAACGGGATGAGCGCCGTAAAAATGCAAACGCAAACGCACGACACGCATTTACCCCGCAGGGGTACACGTGACTCTAATACACTTTCGCTTTAAACTATCGCCTATAAGTCTCGCCTATATTTGCTCGCGATAGAAGATATTTTAAATTGCATTGCAGTTGAAACAGTGAAGCTGCCTGTAATTCTAACAATAGAATATTAAAGGATGTGTGAAAGATAGAAGATTATAGGTTTTACGTGTGACTTGAAAACATAAAGATATTATGTATCAAAATAAATCGAAAAGTTTAAAAAATAGAATGGAATATGATGTACGCATAGAATGAAATTTTTTTAATCTTTTATTGAAAGAAATAAAAATTTATTTATTTAATTTTAAATGATTCGGAATTTCAAATATTCCGTAATTCAAATATCTACAATACAAAAGATTTTGCACATAAGAGTAAATTCATTTTAGATTTTATTCTAAAATAAAGAAACTTGAAAATAAGTCAATAAAAATGGATTTCGTAAAATCTTAAATTTTACAAAAAATTAAAAAGATTTTATCAATGAGCTAAGCAAATGCGGAGGAAATGCCCCTCAAAAAGCTGAATGACCACCTACGGAGGATAACGAGTAAGAAATTAGTGGTGCGTAAGGGTACCAAGAAGCTGTACCACCTGTGCGCAGTTACCTCCGTCACAACGAAAAAATATCCACTCAACGATGAGATAAAAAGAGAGAACCTGGTATATTCTTCGTTCTTTGCGATTCGTTACTCTTCCCACTCTCTTATTCCACAAACGAAGAAGGATCTCGCAACGCGATCTGGTACAAAGGTAGTCGACGGAGGTATTCAGCCAACGTAGATCCTCGATAAAACATTGAATGCTGCGTCCATTCAAAGCCTATCCGCTTCTCCGCCCCTCTTCAACAGCCGATCCTATGTCCTGCTCCTGTGGACTCCTTGGGATGCACGCCCACAAAACGAAGTGGAAATGTCGTCGCATCTCTCTATCCGGATCTATACGGATCTCCGGTCTGGCTTGAGATTCGATCTAACGGCTGCTGCGTGATATAAAGATGAGTGAATTTCGATGACGGTTTTTCAGGTCACTAATAGTGACACTAACATTGGCGTCGAACAGATTTCTATTATGTTATACAGAAAAATCTGCGTTAAACTTTATTATTCTAGGCCTATGTGACGTTTTTCTCAAATTTATATTGAAGATCTAATGAAAACTTTTAACAATTCTGTGTTTAATGATCAAAGGATCCACATGATGTTACATTGTTTCATGGCCATGTAATTACACTTTAAAAACTGATAGATAAGATACTATCCATCGTATTAAATATATCTGAAAATCGACGCACTTTTAGCTTTTTTGTCCGCCATATTGGTTCAAACATTTTTAATTTTGCAGTAGTCAACTTCGGAATCAGCGAGCCTGAATATCGTCTAAAACTACATTTTTACCAAAAGATGATTTCAATTTGCATTTGCATCCGTCATATTAGTTTAGCCATTTTTTAACACAATTTACAAATTTTGTGTCCGGTTTAGAATCATTTACCTCGAAAATAATGTAAAACTACATTACATCGAAAACGGAGAATTTTTTGCATTTCCGTCCGCTATATTGGTTCAGCCATTTTTTATTTTTAAATTTTGTATCCGAATTCGGAATCAGCGACCCTGGAAACTCTCTAATACTATGTTATTTTTTGTGCTATCTATTTATTTCTATCCGTTTTTCAGTGAAGAAATCTGAACTATAATATATCAAGCTTACAGCTCGCTATCAAACAGCAAAGACTATCACAAATGGCCACAATAAATAAACTCAGCCAATTCTCAACAACTATATAAAGTATTGTACGAGCGAGTAATTAAAAGTGGAGACTCCGAAATTTAGTTTTCTTTCGATTTGCATATGCAAACGCTTCAATGCGTTCGATTTATCATAATTATTTGATGTTTGGCAATTAAAATCGCGCAAATAAGCGAGCCTCCATCTCATTAAGTTCTGTTAAGACACCTAGACACTCTTTTGTTAATTAAGATGCCTGGACACTCTTTTGCTAATTAAGTCTCGACGGGTGAACGCCTTCCATATTTTATCACCGACACTGCACATCATCGGTGGACTTATAATGGAGGAGTAATTTGTCACATCGCGAGCTATCGAGCAACGCCATACCAACGTCGCTCGGCAGCGTCGGATCTTAAGTGATTTGTCCTTGCCATCCCGAGGAGCCACCATTATGCGTCGTTGTGAATATAGACGTACGATCGTCAGCAAGAAGGGGGTGGACCGCTTTTCGTTCAGAAAGGATCCGCTAGGCAAAATGAAAATCTTTATGTCGGACATTACTCGCATTTATGAACGAATCAATCATTATCCATTGCTAATTACTCAAGAATATTTTTGTTTCACTTAGTTTTAACGTTAATTATTCTATGTTATAATATATTTGATGAAATTGAAAACTTTTTTTATCAATGTCTGGAAATTATAATAATAAAGAAATGATAAATATAGTAAATGAATAATAAAATAGAATATTAAAATTAAAAATATAGAATTAATAAATAATATAATAATAATGCAAGAGATAAAAGGTCGTATATAAAATTGAAATGAAATAAGTAATTATTTGAAAATCATTAAACAAGTTTTTTTAATTAATAAAAATTCTGCGAAACACAGTTTTTGAATGATATTATTATTGTAATATTACGGTTATTTATATACATATAAAAATTACAGAAATTTTCATTTTCTAATAAACATTTCCGCGAAGAATCGATTGAAAGGCAGGGAGAAGTCCGACAAACTTTCCCACAAAACTCTCTAGAAAGGCGAAGACATGCGGGCCGTTGTTGGCCAAGGTGTTTTTGTCTTTCGAGTACCGGAGAGGGCTTTCTCCAACTCCGACTGAAGAACTCCCCGACCTCGCGTATTCACGCATACGCACTCACACACGTGCACATTATTATTTCTCGAGATACTCCATCCCTCGCACGACAACTCGCACTTGCCCTGGCACCCTCTCGTGCTCTCTCGCGAGACAAATATTTATATCGCGAACACCCGCTGCGTGCTATTGTGGAATTTGCGTCGGCTACTCTTGCTTCTATTAATTCCAGAGCGACAGTTTGCCACTATTGTTTTTTTCTCGCGATCGCGAATTCTCTCGTTTCAATCATAGATCCGCTAAATTTAATTCTTTGAGTACATTACACTGGTCAACAGACAGAGAGAGAAAAAGCTTTAATCAAATAACTAATCAAAATATTTCTTATATTTGATATACTGAATCCAAATCCGTAAATAAAGATATTCTGTCACATTAGACTTTTTAGAAGTATGAAATTGGAATCCTCAAAAATGTGTTCCATCCAAAAATTCGACGTGATAAGATATTTTTATTTATGCATTTAAATTTAATGTAATAAAAATTATAACACTTATTCTGCAAGTTAGAGTTACTTGATCAAAATTTTTTTGTTAATCAATGCAGCAAAAGTAGCAGATATTGTAAGATATGTTTTACAATATTCTGACATACCGCTGTTGAAACTAATACAGCGATTCCGCGCTAAACATTTATCAAATTACAAAATAAAATATGTCATGAGTTTCTTTCTTACTTATGATTTATGCAAAGTAGAATACGTCGTGAATTTCTCTCTCATTTATGATTTATGTAGACACGATAAAGTTGCATGTTTCAAATCTGAACATGGAAAGATATATTATAAAATAATTTTACAGATACTCTATTACTTGGAGAAGCATTTTGTTACATATATGAATCAAGATTTTGCTGTAACACAATAAAAATTTAAAATATACCGAACAAAAACTTTTTATTAAAATGTATTAAATAAAAGTGTAATTTTTTATGCAAATTAAATTGTTCAGTTGGTATAAACAAATACTTTTATTATTTACAAAGTAGAAAAATGTATTTCGCAAAAGCAACTATTCAAATTCTTTATTGTACAAACAAAATATTTGGTTGTTGTCAAAAAATTCCTCAATTAAACATTTTTTCTGAAGGTACTAAATTTTTTCTGGTATAAAGTATAATTTTTGGAAGCGGCGTTTAAGTCTCTTATCTGAAAACCGAATAATTTTTTTATTTCTATGTTAATTTAAAATTAGAGGATGCGCGCTGATAATTCGCTCGAACTTCGTTGATGCATTCATGTGTGTCGACTGTACGAGGCACTCAAGCGTGGATGGTATCGCGCGTCATCGGCTAGTTGACTAATGAGCTCCATATGACGATTGCACGGCATCGCGAGTTCTCATGAACGTTCATGTGAGCCACGTGTATGGAGACGAGGGTGAATGCGTTTCGTGCAAGCGGGTTGCATGACGCGCTCTACAATTTCCACCGCAACTTCGTACTCAGCGACGCTAAAGGCACGGCGCTTCCCTCGTATTTTTTCCGTGCCGGTCGACTCTTCACGGTTTTCGATACATGACAGTACGATAAATTAATAATTACCCATACATTGTTCCTCGTAAGCGAAATGATAGACAATGACGGCGTAAGATATTGATGCGCGACATTTCTTTTTGCATCGTCCTCTCTGTTCTCCATATTGCTCCGATTTTGTGAAACTCTTGAAGAAAGAAAACCCAATGTGTATCGATAAATAAACGAATGTGGTTTCCAATTCTAGAATTGAGATTTTATGAAAAGAGATGAGAAACAAGTTGAACCTCGATTAAGAGTTAATCGTGAGTTGGGTCTTAGAAATGCAAGTAAATTACTGAATAGTAATATCACACATTAAATTGACAAGCAATTTAATATTTATATTGTAACAAATATTTAAATTCATAATATGTATATCATCGTGCGTTACATAAGAAATTCAAAACGGAGTTTCTAAAAATTGACGGGTGATGGCATTTTTTGGAAAACATCCTTTTTCAGTACAAAGTATAAAAAGTCCTACAATAAATATCTATTACTTGCTGAGAAATAAAAAAAACTGATCAAAATTTGCACTGTATAATTAGTGACATTACCAAAATTTAACCACGGTTCAGAATCGCGCGCTATTTTCAGAACACATATATTTATGCGCATATATATTTATTAAGCGTAATGATATAGAATCCCAAGCACATTGTTGCACGAAGTGCGCCGGCAGAAATTCACACGTGGGGTATGCGAGGATACGCCCCCGTCGAACAGGTCACATGTATCGCGTACAGTTAAGTATACGTCACGTGTTATACCATTGTGGCACGAACGACGAACGACACCACCACAAGGCACATCGCAGGGCACATCGCGCATGCGGGTGTCGTAGGTGGATGTCGCGGAAGGCGTGGTGATCTGATCTCTGGCGGGCATACATCCCCTTCCTCTTCGATCCTTAACGGCTCCATTAATACCTGGCACTACATCTCTCTCGCTACTACATCTCCTCTATCTCTCGCGTCATCAAGTTCACATCATACATAGCAAATTTAAAGAGGTAAGTGGATAAGAAACAACATATTTGTATACAAATAGTTAATTTGGAAAGGGTAATTATATGGAAAATTGGGTCTTGATGAAATGAATTAATTTTCACATATAATAGCTTATAATGTGATGAACAAAAGATGTCATAGACACAAGATTCAATAATGGATAGTTTTTAAGTTAGGGTGTATCAAAGGTGCTTTGTATATGTGAATACAAATTCTACATACTATAACTTTATTATTAACATTATTATAACTCAAAAACTATTTATTATTAATTCTTATGTATCTATGACATCTTTTGTGGACTTTACTATAAACTATTATATGTAAAAATTAATTCATTTTACCGGAATTTGATTTTTTATAGGTTACTTAATAATAAGTTCAATAATTTAATCGTCACACATGTTGACATTATCTATTATATGATATGTTTATATTTAAAGGTGGATTTTTTTCAATATTCTTTTTATGTATTAATTTTTCATAGCATATAAATTTACTTCAGATTTCTCGATATTTTTAATAAGGTGTACGTAACAATTGAAAAAATAAGACAAATGATAATTTTTCTACAATGAATTTTTACCAAGTTTTACCTGTATTCTCGCTTTAAAATATATTTTTCAAGGAAAATACATGTAGTCGCAGAAATTTTTAATTAAAAATCATAAAATACAATTAGGACGCATCCGCGATGCATTCAATTGTATTTTGTGATTCTTAATTAATGTGGTGTAAAAATTGATGTATAATATCACATTCGGGACACATCGCGCGATTCCCAACCCGTCATTTTTTCGATCACTATAAATCAGACGATGTCCAACCGCGTAAGGTCGCATGGCGCGAAAATAGCGTCGCTTATGGAAACCACCCACGCCCTGCGACATACATTCCACGCGCCATCGGCGAGGCACAAAGGGGAACCAGGATGATGATGCTCGCTTTCATCTCAACGAGGAGTGCGCCGCACGTCATTCGCGAGTCGGGACGGGCATAAATCGTAACCGCGATAATGGAATTCTCAACGGGGGTCGCATTGACACGGCTGCGAAATGTCGTATGCCGCGGGAGCGAATAGAGATCAGGCGTCGTAACCGAGGGCGGCGTCATGGGATAAGGAATTGGTAAAGGAACGATGCTGAACACCTTAATATACAGGCTGTTCCAGATTTCTTGTTGCAAAGTAATAAATTAAGAATTATATTGAAATAATTAATGTTAAGGACATTTAGCGCTAAGGGAAAAGATATTTATAAATTATCTTATCTCTTACCGTAGAAACCGAGGGTAATTTTTGTTCACACACAATTTTTTTAATTATGAATATCTTGAAAATATGCTGGACATTAACGATTCCCATTTACGCTAAATAGGTATTTCAAAACATTTACGCGGCAGAGGTTAATCGTCATATATGTCTTTTCATATATTATTTTATTATAATTAATACTAAAACTTTTTAAAGACTAATAATTTTTTGTTGCTGTAACAATAGGATTAGTTAAATTAAATAATCAGCGATTATGTTTATAGCAAAAATTATATTACAAATAGTTTATAAAGAATCTAGGTAGCAAGAAACACCCTGTATACATGATGTACCTTATATTCGAATGATTAGATTAACCGACGAGGACGATGGTCCTCGTGTGAACGCTCCTATACAAGAAACACGTGCGCTCCGTTTTTTCCCTCCTTTTCATACATTCTCCCCTGAATTTCTCTCTTCGTCACGCCATCCCTTGCCTTAGAACGCCGCGTACTATACTTCGTATGAATCACATCTCACCGCGTGGATTCTTCCTATCTTTCGTTTATCTCGCGTCATTCCGTCGACAAAATTGGAGGATTGATTGATAGCGACCGATTAATAAAACCTACTACTGGTTAACAATTATCTGCTTCTCGTTAATGACACTTACGATAACTAAGTAATTTATCTATACAGAATAGATGCAAAAGATCTTACTATCCATTCACTTTTGCCAAATAATTTTTAATTTAATTCGTAAAAATTTTTTCATTCTGAATTAATTATATAAATATTTTATAATTCAAATTATAATTAATTATAAAATTATATTTTTTTAATGCGTGCGCGTCTGCGCGTGAGCTTGAATAAATGTGTAACGTGACCTAAGTTATATTAGTTATATGAATCATTTTTCCGCTATGTTTTACGACGTGCTGAAGTTCTCACAGTATCTTATGATTCTTATGGCGCCGACTTTTACGACTGTCCGTCAGATGTATAACTTGGCGAAGGTTTCACAATCATTAGTACCTCTATATATTTTTTTCAAATATTTTGCCCTAGCACTCGCTTTCTCTTTGACATCGCAAGCGCCTATTAACTAAATATTTTTTTATATCCTCCCGACCGAGGTGATATTTTTTGCAATAAATTTATTTACTGCTTTTCAGCAATATTAACATCTTTTTAACAGAATGTCTGATTGAGTATCAAATTATACATGTATAATAAAATAACGCTTTGTTTTTGTCTCTTTTAAACGAAGAAATGCGTTTTCTTCGTGTATTTTCTGACGTGAAGTGGGTAAATGCTGGCACAACCAGCATCAACTACCTGCAGTGAGATAGTTAAATCTCACGGCGCTTCCGGAAGCTCTTTGTTTGTGTGGGAGTATTGAATGACGTTTCCAAACTAAAGAAGCACTTCGTCAAAAGGCGAATCGCCTTGGCGAGGATACGAATGAAAAGAGGAAGACGAAAAAGCCGTCAGTCGAAATTCGAGAAGCAAAGAAGAAGAAAATGAGAACGACGGGGGCACTTGTTAATAGGGTAAGAAGAATCGGCGAAAAAAGACGTTCAACTTGTGAAAGGGATGACGAGAGTTTGTTAGAAGATTGTGGCCCCATGGAGAAGAGTAAATGAGACAGAAAAGAAAGAACTACACAAAGAATTACAAAAAAAAATAATAAAATAAATACAATATTTTGAAAAAGAAATTATAATGTAGGATGATAGATATAATCTTGTATATTAATAATATTTTTCAATGACAGAAGTAATGCGCACTTAATGCATATCAAAGTCATTGTGTAATCTAATTTGAATGTAAAAATGAGATATCTCAATTGATAAAATGTCCAATGTATATTTCATCGAATAGAACAATAAAATAACTCGTTTATATATTTTTATTAAACTTACATCTTTATATCATTTTTTTACATTTAAAATGAAAGTAGAAAATGTATTAATCGATGTTTATTTAAAATGATTAAAATAACAGAAAATTTTTATGGGGGACAAGAGAATATTTTTAACTTTCACTGATTACAATCATCCAAACAATTATAAAAAGATCAGCTTTTAAAAAATTTATTTTTATCTCGAGTAAAAGAAAGAGATAAAAATAAGTGTAAGAGTAGATGAGATCGACAATGCTGACAAAGAATCGACTGTCAGCACACTGTCAGTGCTGACAGCGGGTTCGAGTTACGTCACTTGGTCGGGGCCGCCGCGCTTTTTCAGAGCAGCCATTGAAAGCTGCGCTTCACAGTCAGTGTGGACGACTACGAGAATTGACGGGGATGCTTTTTACATGCTGCACGGTGCCCACATGATCCGTAAGAAGACATTTTTCTTAAGCGTCCGACGTGGGAGTGGTCTCGTTGAAATGGTCGGCCATTGCAATGCAGGAATCTCAAAGTAAATCATTCCAATAAAGAAATGTTACCCAACTTAATTTCACTTACGTGTATAATCATGAATATGTAAGATTCAAGAGTTTTTATTTTAAAGGTAGTAAAAATTATTTCGTATTAATTTTTTGCTAGAAATTATTTTGCTAAAAAATTAAATGACATCGATGTAAACAAGGGGATGAATACATAAAGGAATGAATATATAATATGGCTAAAGAAATATCCATCCATGTTTTTAACAATATTATGATAAAAATTGAAATGTATAATTATGAATAAAAATTATGTCATATAAATTATTTTATATAATTATGTTAAAAATATCAAGATTTTTTTACGATTGTTATATTAAATGTACTTCAACCGAAACTTAATCTTTTCACAAGGAATCAAACTATAAAGATCCTTCCATCAAAAGTACGTTGCATCATAAAATCCTCCTTTGCAAGTTGGTTTCAGGAATGGTTCCCACCGAATGTCTTGCATTTTCTTTCTTTCTTTTTCTGTCTTTCTATGTCTCTCTCTTTTTCTTCTGATATAACGACAATCTCAAGCAGTCTCTCGCGCATAGATGAATGCGTAACAAGAGACCGGATGTCTCCGCCCAGGATGGATGCGCGTCTTATAAGGTATTCCTCAAGAAGCTCCTTCATCTTCTTTCTCAAGGTGCGCCGTCTCTGATTTCTGATTTACTAGCCGGTGTAACTACTTGTCGCTCTACACTCTGTACCGCCCACTTTGAGAACAGGAGAAGAAAACAGTGAAAAGTCCGTTACGTATGCCAGACCAACTGACACGACGTCTGATTTTCATAACACTGAACTTCCGGCCGACTAACGGACGTCAACGTCTTCACGCTCTCGTTTTTTTCCGTCATTTCACTGTCTTCCATAATGGAGAACTTCATGGTCACCGGAGAGCCGGAAGGGATTAAAAGTCGACGGGTCACTATTACGACGTATTGTTATACCAAACCTTGGTGAAAATCTACCAATGTCTGACTAGAAAAAAAATATTTGATTCTAAACTGTAAGAATAATTGTTGTAAGAATAATATTTCTATTTTCGTAATTTTATGGAAAAATAGAAAGTTAAAATAAATTTAACAAATTACTATAAAGTGTATACCCGTTGAGAAATTTTTGTGAACTGCCGATACATCGCGCAAAGCGCTTTTCATGCAAACTTCCCATGTCAAATTACCTTTAATCAGCAACTCAAGTATTCTCATAAGCGCGAGCTCGTGCATATGGCGGATTTTCGTTTGATTTCATCGTCAAAGGGCGCTTTACTCCCCCAACGATCAGGTAAAACGCGAGGGCATCACTGATGCGAGCTCGCGTTTATGCGATATTGACCCGACCATATGCTTGTTAGTTCCCATAATATTGCCATCCTAACGTTGCTGATGTACATGATGGTATCTAAATGGAGACAGCAACAGGTAGGTGCTCTGTCATTGTTCTAATCACTCCTTCACGTCTCCCATAGACAAACTGACGATTTGCTCGATCACGCAAACTATAATTGTCTAATTTCATATCTTTCACGCTGCGTCATGTAGTATAGGTTTATTAGATATCAATAAAAAAGAATGTATCATCAAAAGTATATGTAGAATTAGAACGTTGTATAAAATTAAAATTTAATAGTACCGAACAGTAAAATAATACAGCATAATATTTGACTTTTAGAATTCTGATGATTAATTAAAATGGATTGAAGAAAAGAGATCTTATTAATAGAATTTTGTATTCAATAATCCTGATAAAAAACGGAATTAAAAATTTTGTATATTTTTAGTGGTATTTTATTAACTTATTTGTTATTTTACATTTAAAATAAAATTAAATAAAATTTGATTATATCTAAATGTATATCCATTATATTTTCTACCATATTACTAAAAAAAAGACATATAAAAGCATAGATTCTTAATTTGTTTACATGACCATAATATTAGGAGCGATTTGTGAAAGTAGATGTATTATTCAAAAGAATGTAAAATATCTTAAGTCTAAACTTTTTAAAGTAAAAATTAATCCATCTTTTGTTCATTTTCATGTGTCACTCTTCGTCACATAAAAATGTCTCTCATAAGCCTCTATTCTTTAATCCGTCTATCTGATAATATTTACTTTTTTATTTTTATTTTTAAAAGATTTTTCCTTTTTCTGAGAAAAGTGCAATTTATAGAACTAATACTTGTATTTGTACACTCCCATTTGAATGTTACTTTAGACAAAATAGAGACTTGCTTCCACCGAAAAACTTTCTTCTCTCTTATATGTATTTTCTCTAAAGATTATTTATAACAAATTATTTTATGTGAGAATTGAATTGTTGCTTGAAGATAATAAATAAAACACTCTAATGTCCTTCTAGTGTCACGAATCAAATAAATTTTAATTAAATTATTTAATTCTAGTTCTTGCTAGCATTAAAACATATATTCTACACAAAAATAAATTGTATAAAGCGATCAAAATAATTATAATATAAGGATGAACTAAGATTTAATAATATCTTTTTTTTTCGACGTAAGAACGAAATAAATCTATCAGTTCTTTTCATCTTGCAGTTGTGATAAAAATTTTTAGAAATTCCTATAAACGCCATGGCGGCATCCATGGCAAAGGAACTACAAGAAAGGATAAGAAAAAACAGAGTTCGGCTTGGGTACAGTTTAACACATTTCGGCACCTAATATTTCATTACCTGAAACTTAGGAAATTACACAGTAATAAAAAAAGAGTCAAAACAAAATGTAAATAGTCCATAATTATGTCATTATTTTTCGACTGATGAAAATGTATAGAGATATAAAAGATAGAACGAAACATTAGAAAACTTCTAGTTTATTTCTTTATCTAACTGTAGATTTCTTTCATTTTTTCAACACACTAAGTTGGATATGGACTTGTTATGTATATCCATATATTATATGCATTGAGAAAAATGGTCTAATTGGATTAAATAGTCATTCTTGTGGAAAATGGGCAAATCAGAATTTTCTGGTTAAATATACTAAAATTCTAGTTGGGATAATTAGAATTCTGATTGAATTATAATTATTCTGGTAAATAAGAATTCTAGTATATTTTATCAGAAATATTATATCAATCAGAATTTCAGTTATCTCAATTAGAATTCGAATAAATTTAATCAGAAAATTCTGACTCGTTGATATGGAAATATGTAATTAAGTAGGACAATATTTTATTTGGTCTAAGCTAGATTGTGTTTAATAATTTCACGTCGCGCGATAATGAATTTTATATATATATATATATATATATATATATATCCTGCATTGCTGTATATTATGTACAGCTCTATAAACTATATAAGCGCCAATTTTTGATAAAATTGAAATCTAACTACTGAGATAATACCGAACTAAAACTGAGTAATAATAGAAAACTTAGTAATAATTAGATAGAAATTAAATTAATAAACAATTTAATGATGCTAATAAACATTTTTAAAAACTGTAAAAAATTTATTAAATTTAATTTGTGTCGCACGTGTAAGTATATTTCAAACTCACTGTAGCTATTGACTGTAACTGCAGTAATATTTAAAGATTTTATTTGAATCTTATAAAAACTCTCATTATAACACAATCGTTTTCTCTCTCTCTCTCTCTCTCTCTCTCTCTCTTTCTGGTTTTAATAACTTAATTTATTAATTCTGTCTCTTGCCCGCCTATACATTTATTTTCCACGTATGATAAACATAAAAATAATGTAGAGTTTATTCAATAACTTTAAATTATCCAGATTTAATATTTGTTCGCATACTCTATTTTATATATTTTTAGTGGGCAAAGTAAGTGACAATTAAAATGTTCTGCAAGTTACTTAAAGTCATTGTTCTGAAAATATATCAAAGTCAAGATATATCAAAGTCAGATTTATTCACCAAAAAAATCGTCATAAAAAATATTTTTTTCGAGATACTGTTATACATCAGTTTTTGTGCAATAATATTGACAGAAAATTTTTAATTACTGTTTTTTTAGTTACAGCAGAAAAATGCTAATTCTAGTAGCAGTAAACACGTTTGCCTTCTTGACAAAGCGAATCTCTCATTTGTCTCGCAAAACTTTCCTCCCTTCAAGAAATAGAGAAGCAACATGGCTATTGTTAGACTTCGTATTCCCGAGACAGTTACGTAGATTATGTTTTATCCTAACATATTGCATCAAAGCTAAAACGATGCATGGTCGGACGAACATTCGGCCGCATTGGGCTTACCTCTCAATGGCGTCCAAGTCGAGGGTGCAAACATATACATATAGCTTGAACCAAAAATACGTTTGTGTAGAAATTTTTTGCTATTACGTATTCATGGAGTTTTTGGAGTACGTCAATGTTTAAAAAAAGATTACGAAAACGCGTAAAAAAACACGTAAATATTCGCGTTTATGATAAAAGATTTATAAACAAATGTAACTTTTTCACTTCAAGTAATTTCCAATTTATTTTTATCTTGTAATCATTGGAAGATAATAATACCAGTTAATAATTCGGAGTAACTTAAAAAAAAATATATTGAAACAATGTTCTAACAAAATTGTCCGTCTTCTAATTTTATCAAAGATATTATTCCGTTAGAAATAATGTCAAAAGAATCTTTCCTTCTCAATAATTAAAAACTTGGATCGATAAAAAGAATTCATAACGCGCACGATTAATTACAAGGCTAATCAAAGCACCCTCATGAGTGCCTTTATGTTGTTTCCTGCGAAGCATCATAAAAATACACCTGGTGTAATCTGCAAAGATAACATCAACTCAAGGACTCTTCCGAGGGGGAGCGTGATATGCCATCGAGAGATCCAATCTCCGCTATATTACATTGGTTATGACGGATTCCTGGCGTAATTCACCGACTGTAAGAACAGCTCGCGCCCCAACCCTGTTTCGCGCGCGACATACACACGCATATACATATATACACGTTCACGAAGGGGGAAGCTCCATAGGGATCGAGCACGAGATAATTCAAGATGGAGTCAGGGAGTCAGGCGCAGCGCATCTGGCGGCATCGCTATTATTCCAAGTATATGCACTCTACCGTTTAACCTCCTCCACGTATCTCCACGGCATTTTGAATGGCAAAACTTCAACAAAAGTCTACCCTCTACCTGAGCTTCTTCCGAGCGTACGCATCAACGAATCTCAACGGCCGCGAGAAAGCGAGGGATTTAATTCCGGTCCTAAACAGAACACGTCCAGAATTACGGCGCCGCAGAATTAGGAGCTATTAACTAGACCAGCGACTTTTTGTGGGAATTTTTAATATAGAATTGTTAGATGGTGCTGCAAATACAGCTGCTTGTCTTAATATTCAAATAAACAGATTTACTGTTTTCTATATCAATGCAAATCAGTCATCAAATCAGTCATTTTGTATTAAATCATCTATTGAATTTTACAATTCACAAAATTGTGAGTTACTATCTCACAAGGCAAAACGTAAACACGAGAATTTCATAGAAATCTTTTTGATAGATTTTAATATCCAGATATAATAGGTTTGATGCTTTATATATTAACCCTCTTGGCGAGCTGACGCTAATAATTGCAACACAGTTATTGACGCTAAATCTATAAGAGCCGTTTAATTTATATTAATTAAAAAATACTAATTAATTTTAGGTAATCAAAGTAACATAATTTGTATAAAAAGAAATAAATACTAAGTAGGGGAGCCCTGGATAATTCGACCGGGATAATTCGACTAAGATTATTAAAATAATGATTAATATATTTTAAGCTACATCTTTGGGTACATATTAATAAAACTATTATAAAAATATATTTCAAACACAAACATTCGCTTCGCAGGGCAAACAATACTTTTTTTTGCAAAATTTGTTCATTTCGTGCAAAAACACGTCGAATAAGCCTAGTTTTCGAGATTGGACATGAGGGAAACTAAACTTATAATATTTATCACTGAAAAAAATCTCTTTAAAGGAATAAAATTTTGAATAAGTATTATAAGAGTCGTCACTAAATGTCATACAGTTCCATGCTGTGATTAGTCTACTATCCCCGTTCATTTTTTAAAAAACATTAATAATATACGATAACAGAAATACATAAACAAAAAAAACCTGTTGGATTTTATTAAGTAGGAATTACACTTATTATCTAAGTAGAAATTAAATATCTCAGATAATCATATGATAATAAAACAAAAACTTTAAGAATAAAAATATTTACTTAGGTTACGATTTTTAAAATTGTGACATAACTTCTATCATAGATGTATTCGCAACAAGATGTTACAGCAGACTTAGTGACAGTCGCTGCTGCGTGTTGAGACACGTTTACGCATGTCTCGCGTGTTTTATTTTTAATGTAGCCTCGATTATTTTATTTACTCCTATATTCAACTGATTCCGGTCTCTTCTAAATATTTAAATAAGAATAATTTAAATTTGCTGATATACTATAAAGAAAATTGAATTGTTTTACATTTTTGATAAAGATATTTATAATTGGTTTCAAGACCCGTCATCAACTCTAGAGGGTTGAAAAATTGTCAATTAATCACTCTGCATCAATTATCTATTTTACAATTCATAAAACTGTGAGCAATTTTTATGATTAGTAATAAAAATATTACATATACTAAAAAAAAAAAAAATATTTAGTGTTATACATATTTGATGTACGATTAAAATCTCGGAACATAACCCTGTCGTAAGTACAGGGATGCCTGTGTGTACTGGACTAGAAAATTTTATAGATATCTCTTTGAATTTACTAGAATTTATAGTTAACATATTAATTTATCAAATAATTGCAGCAGTAATAATTAATTTCTATCCACCCATAATTTGTTTGTGCCGAAAACAAACACAAAATACGATAAGTTTTCCAACTCCGTAAGAGGTGTGAGGAAGCTATCTTTCTTCTCACCTTCGTTCAAAGGTGATTCTCGCAAAGTGATATTAGCAGTGGCGGGGATGATGACGCAACCCCCTGTCGCCTCACAGCGGTGACGTTCAACCCCCGAACGTTAGGAACGAACCATTCCTTTCGTCAGATCCGCCCTTTGCCGAGGGTAGGGAAGCCCTCGGCCAATGAGATCCGTTTTCCATATAGCAGCATCAAAGCTGTTCACTATCGGTGCTTGGCATCAAAAAGTCTCGACTAAGGTGATTCTCAGTCACCCCGATGCTAGTCCTTAGCGTGCCGCCACAGCCAGAAAGTGATGTCGTAAAACACGGAAAGAGCCGTCCGAAAAGTCCGGCTTTGAGAAAAAAATCTCATTGTGTGTCACGGTGCGATTGGTTCTGTCTCTCGCTTGAGCCTCTTCGATGACTATTGTGTAGTGACGATCAGGATGCAGAATCAAGAGTCACAGATGCCACATATGTCAGTTCCACCGCCAAAGATGCCGGCTTCTTCAAGTAAATAGCTCTCAATTTTATGTTTATTTAACATCATCGAAAGCTTAAGTATATTTTTTTATATTTTATTCTAAAAATTTTTTTTTAACATGGTTCTCCTAGAGAGCATAGAATATATTTGCCGCGTACTAAATTCTCCATTTTGATTTAATAATTTTTTTCTTTTAATTTTTTACTTTTTTTATTGATAGACTCTCAATTATTCTACGATTGTGTTATTCTGAAGAGAATTTATCTTACGTCTTACATTACACATAAGTAAATCATATCTAATAAAATTTGTTTAATAATGATAATAATATTAGACTTACTTAAATCAAATTTTTAATGAAATTTATATATATATATATATATATATATAACAGTTTCTGCAATTATTTTTATAAAGATTTACATGCATTTTACAAATGTTTATACCTTTAGTATAAACAATTGTTGAAATAAAACACTTCTAAATTTAGCGTATTATTTTTTATTAATGCTTCGAGTATACAATTTTTTTTATTTCGAGCTTTCCATTAAGTAAATTTTTTCTTTGAGTATTATCTATATTAAGAAAAAAATTGATGAATAACGTATTTATAACTTCTTTTCTTCTTCTAAAAGAAATTTTTTTCTCTTATTATTTATGATACTTTTTGATTGTAATGTCAGTCATAGACTGTGAGTTATGTTCACTTTGTTTAATGCTACAAAAAATGCGAATGTAGAGAGTATTTAAAACTAAGATTTAAAGGGATAAATCGCATAAATCGCGCAATCGTAGAATTGTAACTTTATCTAATTTAATAATTTTTTATTTTTGTTTTTTCGCGCGCTCGTCCTTATCACACTTTACAACTTTGAGGCGCCATCTAATAAGCTGCAGGGCTTTTGAATATGACCCTAGTATTTATTAATTACTCGTATATAAACTGGTTGCATTTATTCATACAGTAACAGTTAACAAAGAATTATTTTATCATCTTGTATTAATATATAAATATATATTATTTATTTTTAGGTAAATGTTTAAATTAAATTTTTGGTGAAAAAATTTCACCGATGAGATAAATGTTTCCAAAGATTGCAACAATAGAAAATTGCCTTTATTCAGCAAGCA
Organism: Acromyrmex echinatior; assembly: GCF_024713525.1. Classification (NCBI taxonomy): domain Eukaryota; kingdom Metazoa; phylum Arthropoda; class Insecta; order Hymenoptera; family Formicidae; genus Acromyrmex; species Acromyrmex echinatior. The sequence continues at coordinate 12,699,426 of NC_141860.1, forward strand.
AAATGTTAGTAAAATGTTAGCAGAAGATTTGATTGGAAATATCAGTAGACTGGCATCAATAATTGCGGTCGCATTCTGCTTCTGTTCTATCGACAGAACTTTCAGCAGATTGGACTTAAGCAGATTGGTGACAGAAACCGAATTGTATCTGCGGGCGGAGCAATGTATCGATAGACTAGCAGCAGAAACTGAGTAGTAGAAACCGAAATCCAAATGCTGCTTAGCGCCAAATGCAGTCTATACCGCCAATCTGATAGTAATAAGCATGTCAATATAATCTTTATCATATTTCTGGCAGCAGTTTGTTGACATTATCAGTTTGTTGATATTATCAGTATTACCAGATCAGTGTTGGCTGCAAAAACGCAATATGTACAATACATTGCAAGACGCTAACGTTCTAAACAATATATGCAAGTGACAATGTGAATAAATAAGTCTGAATGAATAAGTAATAAATAAGTACAAAAGAGACCTAATTTTTTTACGACTTTCTCCAAAATGAAGCAATTACGAGCTTCTAAGAAAAAGATTTTTTCTTAGTTTATCCCTGAAGGGATTAGCTATTAAAATTTGAAATGTCTTGTATTTTTTACTTTATGTATATTTTCTGATAACATAGAAAATTATTTTTATGTTACATTAGTTTTTCTTTTGCTTTACAATTTTATTACCTTCTTCTGTTTTCTTTTCTAGCATCTATTAGTAACGACAGTGATTTTATACGATTTTACCTGAATTCCAAATTACCTGTAGTCAACTTCGAGTTTGACACGTTTATTGTCTTCAATGCACAGAAAAAATTCTGAGTCACCTATTATAGCCGGTATTGTCGATTCTTATATTTAAGATCGTTTTAAGTACAATCCTAAGATGTTACGAACCAATCGTAGAGCTGTATTAGCATTTTAAAATATTTAAGATATCCTTGAAATAAGAATGGACTATAAATACCGGTCTATAGTTTATAACTTTATTTTATAAAATCAAGGTTGCAATCGACGGATGTATAAACACAATAATAAAGCTTACAATGCACGCATTTTCATGATATATACCTGTCGTAATCTATCGAAGTTATCGATCGTGGCATGCTTATTACAATTGCCAATTCTCATGGTTTCTGCCATGGCATACTAATTTCATCTCGTGTGAAATAACAAACATGTGGCCTTTAAATGTAGCGAATCACCATGCATTTAAAATTCATCCCTGAACGTAGGTCATCCATGAGAAAATAACGACAGATGGTTCAAAACGATGCGTCGAGAACGAATCACCGTGCTGGTCGACTAGCAGGTTGACGCGGGTGGTTGAACACAGCGTCATTTGGTCTCCAATCAGTGTAATACATCGGGCTAATTAAAATATGGTTATACAAATTTGAAATATTTGAAAAGTTATGTGTATGAACTTTATTCGTATCTGTTTCTGCAATGATTTTTCTATAACATGATAATTGTAAATAGAAAGATAAATATAAATAGCGTATTTAAATTTAGCACCTTCTTTTTTAATTTATTTTACATACAAATAATTTGTAATATGTTGTTTTAAGACGTATATAATGATAACGACGAAAATTGATGATAAGATAAAATTAATTAGATTCTTAGAATTATGATGTATTGTCCAAGAAAAATTCGATTTTTTGTGATGTCTCTCGAAATTTTTGGGATAAGTCTATCTTTGCAAATGCAGAAAGGTGCTTCGCGTCTGTGAGACGAGCAGATGACGGATAGATATTGCTCTAGATCGATTATATGTGAACATACACTGATAGCAAGCGGTTGGCTAAAACACATGTCACTACATTCCCATGCTCGTTTACCGCGAGCCACCTGATGACGCGTGAAATGATAGAACGATGGGAAACAAGTCATTATATTTAATATTACAAAAAATTATGCGTAACTATATCTGCATATGTATATCTGTTTCTATCATTTGCGATGATTTTTCCTTAATATAACTATGGTAAACAGATATACAGAATGTTCGCTCCGTATATCGAGACCAAAATTATATAGTATGTTAATAAGATTAAGTAGGTTCATATAAACTTATGCCCGAAAATGCTAAATTTAAAAAATATAAACATTAAAATATTTTAAAATATTCTAAATAGGCTTTAAAAATTTACTAGCAGAATGCATTTATTACTGTCTCTCTAGTACAGTAGAAATATTAAAAATATTTTAAAAAATTTTTAGTTCGATGAATGGAAGTTTGCATTCTTTCAGAATCAAGCATTTTTGAACAATTATTGTAACTATTATAATAACTAATATTATTAATATTATTATAGTTAATAATAAATGTTTGAAAATTTTTCCTTCTAAAAGAATTCGGGCTTCCATTCATCGAACTTGTCGAACTAATGACTGTAGAACTTTTTCAAATATTTCTACTATACAAAAAATGCGTTCTATTCTAAATCTTTGAAAGTTTATAACTTTTTAATTGTCGAGCATAAATTTATATAAATTTTTCCGCACTTTGTATATATTTCATTTAACATCTTCCCTTTTTATTTTTTAATATATATAAATAAATAATTTAATATGTATTATTGTAAACCATATGAACACATAATAATAAGTTAATGATAGACAAGATTCTTTATATCTCTCTTTCAAAATTATACAAAATTCTTTTTAATATATTAACGTTTTATGAATGAAATGTTAAGATGTTAAAAAGTTTAATAGATATGTAATCACAACATACATAAATAATGACTTTCGAAAGAGATTTTATTCCCGTCGACACATGCAAATGTATTACAAAGTAAAATTCATAGAAGATCAATATAGAAAAAAAGTTTGACGGCAGGACGGTTATTTTTTGCCGACAAAATTCGTTCGAGCAGTGAGGCGACGCGACAATAATGCGTCGCCACCGAGCATAAAACGAGTCACGTGCGTTTTACGGATTGGAGACTCGGTCTATCAGTCCCCTTGCAATTAGATGAAGTTCGTAATTTTGTACAACGAAAGTTTGGCTGGAGGACATATTTTACGCCGCGTTTCTCCCCTTTCTCCCCCCCGTCCCCTCTCTCTCTCTCTCTCTCTTACCTTTCTCTTGTTTTCGTTCACCCTTTGCATGCGAATGTGCACCGATGGGGATGCGCGCAACACAAACTTTTCCCTTAATTTCGTGATCACGATACATAGTAGCAACTTTCGGTTTTTGGGGAGAGAAAGAGAAAACGCCAGCCGAAATAAAGACTGCCACTAGCCACGGTGAATTACATATCCGGCTATATATTCGCAGAAACCCAGGTTCTATTCCCCTTCGCCACCGAATTTCAGATATCGGATGTTCCACGTATCCACGTGTCGATTTCCATTGAAGTTTACAATTCTGACGTAACATTCTGACGCGACATTCGGGACCGTTTTCGTCGGTGGCCACGGCTCAAATGAAATAATTGATATGGGGGAGCACGTGCTCGCGCTTTAGAGCGATACTTACCGTCTTCGTGTTCGTACGCCAAACGTACGATTTTACATTCCCCTCTTTTCGCTAGCCACACCTCCGGACTAATGACAGTATTTTTCTCATATATGCGCGATTGAAAACGCGCGCTTGCGCGCATTCACGCGCCTCATCAAACATTCACGCGATTTTTACAGCAACCCCGTAAAGGGGGCTTTCTCTCCTCCCCTAAGCTTCTTCTCCTTCTTCCTCTCTTCCCTCTTGTCTACTTCAGCGAAGAGGACACGGAGGAAGAGTCCGTTCGCAATTGTTACTATAAATATCGCATGAATATTTGACGCGACGCGTGACACAGAAGGAAGATGATCGTCACCCGAGCGGAATACAGCCGCGTATTCCTCGATTCCTCGACGATGAAAAATTCAATCGCGAGTGACTCGGGAGCCGACTGCAAATTTCATACGACCACGTGACGGCGAGTATGCAGAAACGCGTTGCGTGATTCCGACGCGCGCCCGCGATCGTGGACACGCGTGCACGCGTGTGTCCACGCGCGAGTCCTGGAGTTTCCCTTCTGGGAAGGGAGAGAAAAGGTGGACATTCCTTGTCGCGATGAGGGCCGAGGGGGCCCAGCCCTGTCATTCCGGCCGCAACCCGTCTGCTTTCCGCTTCAACATATGCACCGCATTTTGCGCATTACTGTAACTCCTCGTTAATGATTTACCTCCAGGAACACCGAGGCCTTTTCTCTCGATCACGTACGCTGCCAAGAAGGGGGAGCGCCTTTTAACCGTGAATATTATAAAGAAAAGAGCGGCTCGCGTGTGCGTGAGACTGCGGGAAACTTCTCGATTTATCGCCATTACCGACAATCGAAGTATGTAAGAAATGATAGACACGTATAACTTGAGGCCTGGTAGTGAATACAAAGTTTTATGTATCACATTGGACTGCTAACACCTAGTAAATTTATGATAAAATGTGATGATAATAGGCATATTTATTATAGGATAATGTAGGACCGAAAGATTTTTTCGATTCGGTTCCGATTCCGGTTCATTAAAATATCAAATAAATATTCCGGTTTCGGTTTTTTTTTCACCAATAAACGATTTTTTAATGGTTTTTAACAGATTTTTACGGTCTTCTTACTCTCTTTATTCTATTTACTATTTTTTTAATTTGTTCTATTAAAAAGAAGGAGGGCGAGGGAAAGAAGAGAGAGAGAGAGAGAGAGAGAGAGAGAGAGAGAGAGAGAGAGAGAGAGAGAGAGTGTGTGTGTGTGTGTGTTCACCTGTTCAATGTAGAGAGCCTAGTCAAAAAAAAATGTCAACTAATTCTGAATGCGTCAACTGATTCTGAACAAAAATTACGTAAACATTATTTTAAGCACATTTCTCTCGGTCCTTTCTTACATCTTATTTTCTTACATCTTATGGATAGATTTCACTTATTACATAAAGTCTACATATGTATTCTTGAATTTCATGACTTAGAATAAATTCTTGCAATATGTTGATAAGGAAGATCTAAATTTAAAAAATGCTAGTATCTTAAAAAAAGTTTACGCGATCCCGCCAGATTTATGTCTCGCAATCCCGCCCGATTTCTTATTATAGAGATGTTGGATATTTGCATTCCAGTTGTTAAAAGAGCTGGATTGAACATTAGTGATTTGGACGAAAGAACAGGCAGAACAAAGATTAAGAACAAGGATAGAGATAAAAAATTAAAAATCGAAAAAAACTGTAAAATTTTACCAGTTCGGTTCGGTTTCGATTTACTAAAAAAAGGGATTCCGAAACGGTTTTCGGTTCCCCGGATTTCGATTTGTTCCGGGTGTACAATAAAAATGTGCGATAATTAAATAAAAATATTGAAGAATTTCTACATGTCGTATACTTATTGTGTACGAGGAAATTTTACACTTTATGTCATTCCCTTTCTTCGAAAGCGACACAACTAAAAAAATGTAATTTTCCTACTATGAATGAATTAGATAAAGATTACTCTATGAATCATTAAAAACAAATTAACTTGATAAGTTTTCACAGGTATTATCTTCAAAGATACCAGAAGATTGCGGGTTATCGTCATGTTTTTATCTACTGCCAATGTTTCTTGCTGTTCACCTCATTAAGACGAGGAGCGCACTGATACTGATGCGCTAATATCAGTGCGCACTATCAGTGCCCTCTTCTAGATCATCCAATCAGACCTTTAAATCTAGAAGAGTACATCAATAACGGCGAGCGTTTACTCTCATATTGAGTCTCTAAATGCCTAATGTAGACGACTTATTAGACAAACAAAAAATTTAAGCAGTAAGTAAACGAATTAGATAATCACAGTAATAGAGATCATAAGACAATAATGTAAACTATAGCAAATCTAAAGCTCGATCTACAATTGTATGAACGTAGTTGTAAGTGGTTTAAGTTACACGAATTGATCACGCTTACGTAGAATGGGTTTAAAACGTTGAATTTGCTTAACTCTTATGTCTTATTATTTAAGTTTTTTTGTGTGCCATACGTCGCCAGTTAGAATGCACCAATCAACAGGTTGTTGCACGATAGTTACCACGCGCGCGCATTCGACACTGGCGATTTAAGATATTAAACGAGTTCTGGGCATGTTGTTCTTGCACTAGCCGCCATCGCGACTATAATAACGACGAGAGATAAAGAAATCAACGGGAGAGATCGGAGACCCGATATCGAGCAAAATATCGTGTTTCTGGCTGCTCACTTAGGACCACTGAATGCAGCAGCCACATCCGGCCTATTCAGGTCCATTCACAATCTCGTCGGTCTCAATGGCGTAGGCGGAGCCCATGACAAGGAGTTGGTACCCTCATTACAAACGCATGCACCCCCAACTTCCCCTCCGTATGCGTGTGTCTACGCACATTGTACCACGTTCCCTCCTGCGTGAACCATTGGCGACAAATCGATCCATTCACGTCCAAAACGTCATTCAGCAGACTCGTGTTGTTGCTAGTAAACGGGTTTCGACCAAAATACCGGCATTTTCACTAAGATTAACGTCCCCTTTCCACCGATTGTCAACGACAATGGCATGCTTACTCACTGGCCGGCAATGGCTTCTTCGTTGAGCTCGATGAAGTTGACGCGAAGCCTGTATCGGATTGATTGACGAGGGAATGATGAAGTGTCTCCTCCACGTCAGCGCGTTCCTTCGATGGACTACCAAAGTCGCTGCCTTGCGAAAACGTCGCGTCAATCAAGAGGATCAAATTATGCTAACATTTCTTTAAAGGGATAGTTACCTGTTGAAATATGCAATAATATGGAGAAACAAGTTGCTTGCACTCACTTTGTATATTTTTCAGATCTTTCTAATTGCTACAAGAAAAGTCAATAAAATAATCTTATTAAATTTAATTTTGGGAACAATTAATTTTGCACGTAGATGAAATTATTTTATTTTACTGTCATTTTACGAAATGTTTTTTTCCGTTTCAGGCCGCATTCTTTATGATATACCCTGTAAAGTATGTCGGGATCACTCTTCGGGAAAGCATTATGGTATATTTGCTTGCGACGGATGTGCCGGCTTTTTCAAGCGATCTATTAGACGGAATCGTCAATATGTGTGCAAGGCAAAATCCGAGGGGGGTTGTATGGTGGATAAGACTCATCGGAATCAATGTCGTGCCTGCCGATTGGCAAAATGCATTCAGGCCGGCATGAACAAAGACGGTAATTGAGGCGTTCTAGCTGTTCACACTTCCATTCATGCCGTTTTTTTAAAATGTTTTTTTAGTAAATCTCTTCTGAAACATTTCAGCTATTATATACTTTTCTCTACTTTGCTAACATATTACATTACTAAATGAGAAAACATATTACTTGTCACTTTTCATAGCTGTGCAACACGAACGAGGCCCACGGAACTCGACACTTCGTAGACAAATGGCTCTATATTTTAAGGAACCTGAAATCATGAATAGCATGGTAGCCTCAGCACCAACGGCTTTAGATCTTGTTTTGCCTAAAGCGCCATCGGAACCACGCGTCTCCATGCCTGGACCATCGCCCCATCCCTCCCTTCCGCATCCGGCGTATTGCAACGCGTTGACAGTATCGAAAGTATGTCTGCATCTAATATATATTAAGTGCGCAACTAAGTTCCCGCTGTTTGTCACAACAGATGGCTCCAGCAGTAAGTGCTGGTCGATTCTGACATAACCTAACCGTCATGAACCAAGGTTAGACATATGGTAAACAAACCGCTTTGAAACATTAGTGATTTTATTTTTACGTCATATTCTTTTGGCTGTGTGAAAATATCTGATTTTGTGCCAAATAATCGTCATATGCGGGAAGTATTGATTTTCTTCTTTCATTCGAAGAAAACGGCGGCTGAAGCGCATAGAGAGCTCCAAAAAGTTTACGGAGATGCTGCTCTAAGTGAAACAACGAGATTGGTTCCGTCGCTTCAAACGGTGATTTCGATGTTGACGACCGCGTGAAGGAAGGCCAAAAACCTTCGAAGACGCTGAATTGGAGGCATTGCTCGATGAGGATCCGTGCCAAACGCAAGAAGAGTTTGCTTCAGTATTAGGAGTTACCCGCCAAGCCATTTCCAAGCCATTTTTTCACAATAAAGTTGCATTTTCATCAAAATAACAGCGAGAACTTAGTTGCGCACCTAATATTAATATCTAATATAGTGTGTTAATTTTGCTTAATTTTTCTAAATGTTCTTTTAGAGAATTTATATATCGCATAGGTACTCTAAGAAAAGTAACATAAAAAATATATAATTATTTGGGAGAAAAAAGAAAATTACGTATTTTAAAATTGATAAAAATTGGTAATATATTAAATATAGTAAAAAATTTCAATTTGTGTCACTTTCCTTATGGAAATGCGATATATCTTCTAGATATTTTTTATAAAGTCTAGACAAATTTTTTAAGATCTAAATACTTTTGCAAGATATAAACGTTTCTGACTTAAGGAAAGTTAAAAAATGTATTTTTAATAGCGACAAAACATTGAAGGCATTATCTATTTTAGATGCCGAATATCCCGAATCTGCAGTTGCCGTTTATACCCTCGATCAATCCTGAGTCTATATGCGAGCAGGCCGCGAGATTACTCTTTCTGAACGTGCACTGGGCGCGAGATTTGGTGTCGGGAACGAATCTCATAATGGAGGACCAGCTGACGTTGCTCGAGTCTTCCTGGCGCGAACTTTTTCTGTTAGCCGCCGCGCAAATGATACCAACCCTGGATCCCACACCTTTACTACCGTTGAATCTTCAAAGCATCGGGCTTGCTATCGAAGTGAACCGTTTCCGGGAGACTCTGGCCGGCTTTCACGCAATGAACCTAGATCAACACGAATTTGCCTGTATCAGAGCGATAGTGCTCTTCAAAGCCGGTCTAGATAATGAACCAGTATCCAGCAGTAGGAGTACGAGCAGTAACTCACCTAGTCCCGGAAGTCGACTCAGGGATGCGGTCTGCGTCGCTCGGCTGATGGACAGTGCCCAATTAGCTTTAGGACAACGACTCAGTGGGGCCTCTTACGGAACCCTTAGACTCAATAAGCTGCTACTACTACTACCTACCCTGCGCTCCGTATCTGCACATGCTATTGAGGAACTTTTCTTCAGGACAACTATTGGCGTGATTCCGATCGAAAGGATTATTTGCGACGTATACAAGGCGTCCTAACACAACGGATCCGTCCTGACAAAGCAATATGAAAATTGAGGAAAGCACTTATTTATTATATTTTTATTCTGGCCCATTAAGATTTTTTAAATCTTCAATATCAAGTATTTTATTTATATGAGAGAGAAAGAGAATCTTTTTTTTAAATATAATTATTTTTGTTTTATTCTTTTCATTGCTCTAAAAGAAAGAATGTAAACAATTTTATGTTAATTTTATTAATATATTAGTACATAAATTGCATCAAATGCAATTAATGTATTAATATTCTACAATTTTATTGGAAAATTTTAGTTTTGATTTATGTTTAGTTTTTATTTATTGAGAATTCGATTGGCCACAGTATGTAGGTAGTGATATTGATGCACATTAAAAGCATCTATATTAACATTAACATAAAAACATATATATAAATGATTTGAACTTATCCAATGTATAGCTCAAATTATCACATTTGTTTAGTTAAATATATATTAAACATTTAATTGATCAAAATTTATATTTTATATAATGCTTTTTTCTATTTATATATTATTTCATAAGATAATAAGTCTTAATCTGCAGTGTATTGTGTATCCAATTACACCTGTATATCAGTGCATCCAATCGAATTCGATGCTAAAAAAAAAGAAAGACATCAATTGGGATACGATTATATAATCGAAAAAAATATGTAGTTTATGTGAAATATTAATGCGAGAATAGAATGATTATAATAGATTTAAGTTTTATTAAGACATACAGAGACAAGATAACTTACGTTTTTCAAGGCTTTGGAGTTGTGCAAAAAAATTAGTTTTAAAAAATTTGTTTAAAATGTTTTAAGAATAAAATGCTTCGATGAAAAGAATCTACTGAAAACTAAAGAAAATATACAAACGCGTGTAAATACAAGTGTAAAAATGATACATCTTCGTTACATTTTAATTATCTAATCAAGATAACTAAATATAGAATAATATCTTATTGAGATGCACATGTCGAAAACATAATTATGTATATAAATAGGATTTTAACATATGTAAATAAAATGTTATGCATCTACAATCTTTATTTCTTTTTTCATATTTCCTAATAGTTTTACACACATCTTAAGGTCCATTACAAATATTTACAAGTATTGAAATAATAGCGCAACATAATTATTTTAGATGTATTTGTTTGTGCTTTTATGAAAATCTAGCGCGACTGAAGAAGATAAAGATCTACCTTCCATTCATTATAGTAGCGGAGAAAACGCAAAGGGATTTTATGTTCAAAAATTTACCTGGCTGTTGTGTTCTGTTGAGGTCAACAGAATACGTAGCATTTCACGGTGATTTGACCTATAATCGGAAGGAGGACCACAAAGAACCGTATCGAACTGTCAGTACATTTTCTTGTATATTTCTTGTCTTGGTAAGCCAACATGTAATCATCCGAGCAAATAGTCTGAGTTGACGGATTTAAGATTAAATCGACCCATGTCGATGTCTTTGTCAATGGCTGTCTTATGTTGGAGATCTCTGTTATTTCAGAAGTTTGATTTTCTTTTCAAGATCTTTATTACATCGTCTTCTCTCGTCAAATTTGCTTTATGTTGTTGTTTAATTCTCTACGCAAACAAGAAATCAAAGAAAAATATCAACTAAATCTAACTAAATAGGATGTTCAACTCTCCTAATTACACATTGAGTATTTTTATTCTCCAATTATCAGTGAAAAATATCAAAAAGCCCATCAGAGCCTATATCGGCTGTTCGGATGCACAGAAAACTCTTTATTTTCGTATAAATGTAACAAAACTAATAAAAATGCCAAATTAGATAAAGCATTTAGATAAAGAAGAACGAGCTAAGTTGTTGGGAATCATCATCTTGAATTTACGTTACTTATGTAATTTCTATTTATATTTTATATTGATAAGAATCCGAATTGAAGGATTGAAATGTTTATTTTATTCGTTTTGTTACATTCATACGAAAATAAAAAGTTTTCTGTGTATCCGAACAGCCGATGTAGGCTTTGATGGGCTTTTTGATATTTTTCACTGATAGATCCTTCCGAGCTTCATTTTATATTTGTCCTCCAATTATTTTACATATAACGCGAAAAGATTATTGAAATAAAATTTAAATAGAGAATTTATGTGAAACGAAATCTAGAAAGAATTTGTCAGTTGCAATATATGTTTGAAAAACACTAAAGAATATTCTCACGAAATTGCGAGATGCGGGATATGTGAAATAATATCAGGACGTCGTTCAGTTCAACTATGCTTGAACAACTCTTGTTACTCACCTGAGCGAACCTTCGAGTGTTGCCACTTAGTGACACTAGTACTTCCTTATGCCTAAATATGTTTATGTCAATTCTAATTTTTATCCTCCTTGTTCGAACGGTGTGCAAGTTTGCACAAAAGTTGACCAAATATTTGAAAATATTGACAATGAAGAGGAGAAGTAAACCTATTTGCAATATAATTCTATAAGTATCTTACTTACACGACCTTTTCTATTTATTTATTGCTTCTAAGGCTGTGTTTCAAAATTTATTGTTAATGAAAATCTATACACAGTAATGCATGTAACGCAAACTATAGATTTTCAGTACTGGCAATAAGTTTTGGAACACAGTTTAATAAAATAACTTACTTTCTTTTAATGCAAGTTTTTTTTTAGAATTTATGGAATATGAAGATGTTCGATATATGATTTTTATCCAAATATATTTTTTAGAACTTTTTATACTTATTGGTACAATTCTTGAAAGATTCTGCAAATTAAGACGTTGGAGAATACAATTGTCATTTTTAGCTTATTCAACTTTCACGAGAGTTAAGGTGGAATGTTTGTCTGGCTATTTTGTCCTTAAATCCAACCTTTTTGAGGATTACTTTTTGGAGGATTTCGCTACACGCGGTTTAACGCTTGGCCGGCTACTGTTTAATTCGAGATCGGTCATCCAAACAATCGGTTTACCCATAAATTTCATAATTATTTTCTTTTCGATTTTTGTATTTTAGAGAGGTCAAAGTTCTACATCAAGGAGACATCATTAGATTAAACATCATTAGATTAAATTAAATTGTTTGTATTTTGTTTTAGGATAATTCTAATAAAACGTGTGTTCACGTGAAATTTTTACATTTAAATTTACAGCTACAATGTTAAAATTGTGAAAAAAACTTTAATTAAAATTTGGAATATAGTCTTCTAATATGTAAATTTCATTTTCTCATATCGAGAAAATAACGTCTTTAATATCTTTAAATGATGTAAATAATAATGTAGATAATGTTTGTTAAATTTAAGACAATCATTATTAAATTTAAAATTAACAAATTTAATCAAAATCGCGAGTTAACATGGTGGCGATTACGTTAAATCGCTGAGCTGTGAGAGTGACGAGGGGTGTATGTGTGAAGCAAGAGAGACGGAGAGAAGCGATATCGCAGCACCCAATTAACATCTCGATTTAATAAAGCTCTCAAGCCGCCGTATGTTACCATTTCTCGTACAAAGTGTCTGCTAACTAAAAAAAGAACGATATATAGAAAGAGAGAGAGAGAGAGAGAACTCGCTTGTTTTCCCTGCACCCCTGGAGCCTACTCTCGTAATCGAGGAGGCCAACGCTCTTCAGCAAGTAACACTGTAACGTTTCCGACTGAGTGAATAATAATCCTGGGAGTTCTGAACAATGACGAGCTACTTCAGTAGCAACAATGACGGTAACAGAGAGGCGGCATTATAAACGTCACAGGTCTATAGGCCTGGTGTTATGGAATTTCTTTAGTTAAAATAAAAGCTTCCGCGATGTACACGAATAATACGCATATGTAGATTGTGTATCAATATAAATAACGTTTTTAATATATCAGATTATATATTTATTAAATTATATATTTTCAAAACAATATTAAACATTCTACAGAGTATTATTTTTATCTGTAGAGTATCATTTCAATAATCTTATCTTATTTATATTGTACTTTTAAGAAATTATATACACGGAAAGAACGGTTTTACTAAAGTATTTAAAATCTAAAAAAAATCTAAAAATAACTTTGTTGGACATCTTAATAATTATATAAAACACTTAAACGTTGACGACAACGCTGCAAAAAGCTTTAACATTCTAACAACTTGTTTGAGCGTCCTACTTATTATTTTAATGGTTCAAACAAAATTGTTTTTTTAATCTTATTGTATAAGATGACTAATATAACTTCTTATAATATAACTAATATAAAATCTTATAATATAACTATATTTTTAGACACTTCAGTAAAACCATTCTTTCCAGTAAAGTACACAACGTGTACAGTAAAATAAAAATAAAAATGTCCACAATTTGAAACATTTCGCATAACATAAAAATACACACATAAAAATTATAACAAAATTTGTTTAGCAGTTTAAAATAATTTCTATGAAATTTTGTGAAAGTGATCGGCGATTTCAATGGGTCGTACGTATATGTATATATGCAGTTAATTTGTACTTTATTAAATTCCTGACGCGAAACATTTGGCACGTGCAAATATTCGCTAAAACTTAATCGAACACGCGATGGACGTGCTTGCTTACGACGGATGTACTAAATTCGACCAAAACCACCTCGAATTGCCAACGGTTCCCACCGATGCAACATTGGACAACACCTTGCCATCCTAGCCGCCCCGCGATAAAAACACACGGCACAGTTCAAGAACGTGCGGCTCATTCCGAGGAACAATCTCGAAAACAATAACACCGATCGTCCCTGATCCCGATATACATATTGCCATATCGTATAAGTAACAGTAACAAAACGCAACTCGAACACAATGGGGCGACGATGTAATTGCGCCCCACGATGGTGACGTACTGGTGCTCGTACAAAGGGCACTCGACTATATGTTACAATCTCGATTTCGTCGCCGATCCTTGAAGACGACAAGAGGAACAGAGCAAGAGAGAGAAAGAGAGAAGGAAAAAGAAAATCCCAGAGAGATCGCGTCAATGCCGCTCAAGTGACCTCTCACGAATTGCGCTTTGCTTTGTGGCCCATTGTTGGCTTTGTTTTGAGGTAACAAAATAGAAAACGCATTCCATACGCGACCGCTATTCTAATCAATTAGCGGTCATGTAATCCACCAAAGTGAGATATTTCTTTAAATTACAATACATAATTATAACTCTGTAATCTAAATTAAAAATGTTTTCATGTAACATTATTGTTCTACTTCTTTTTATTAATTTAAATTAAGAATGTTGATATAATATTAGTTTAACGCATCTTTACAAGAATTAAAGAAAAAAATTAAAAAACTAAAGGTTTTTCAGCTAATCCTTTAGAGCTGACGACAAAATCTGTAACACAGTCACTGATTCAATCTGGGTCAAAAAAGCTATTTCATTTTATTAAAAGGCATTTGTCAATTTCAAAACAATAATTTGTATAAAAAAAGAATGAATATTAAATATATTTTAATTTTAATACGAATAATTCAAATTTTTGTAGATGTGACGTAAGAAAATTGAATTGTTTGCCATTTTTTATAAAAAAACCTGTATAATTAAGTGAATCCAACGGACACATTCTTCGGCCTTCTTGAAATCTTTAATTCTTGCTAGCATCGTCTCGATTCATTATCATATCGTAGAGTATGAGTACTAAGTATGAATAACTAAGAAAAGCGAAAAAATAAGCGATGTAAATCGAGCCCTTGCCGTTTACGAAAAGACTCGGTTTGCCCCTGATATAATTTATTCGAACAATAAGCATGCGTCTAACAGGCGTTCTACCCTCCATCGTGCCTGGAGCATCAGTGTCATCACAGTGATGAGCCCCTCAATGACAGCGACCAACATAATCTGTTCCCATCAGCCAAGTAGACATAATGGACGCATCAGCAGCGGGAAGCGACAATGGGAGCCGGATAGCATTTTACAGGAGCGCCCAGAATTGTCGGGGGTGGTAAAAGGAGGGTGACTAGTGAGTGGGCCCGCGCGAGGGGGGCGAGCTGTGGGGTGAGATCGTCGTCACCATCGTTTTCTAGTGGTACGCTTAAAACGCGGATGCACGGCACGCAACGCAACGCAACGTAACGCAACGCAACGCAACGCATTCGGCCCACCTCAGGACTCACGGAGCCGAGACTTCGCTTTATTAAATTCCTGACGCGAAACGCCCGGCACGTGCAAATATTCGTTCGCCGAAGTGAGACGCGCTGTTCGGGATGCTTGCTTACGGCGCGGACGCGCTAAATTCAACCGAGCACCGAAACATTTCGAATTGCGAGCGCCGTGCCGAGTCGCGAGAAGCCGTGCCAGAGTCGCGGGAATACTTCCAGCTGCCGGATTCCCTTGTTGCCCGATGCGATCCGGCAAAACAATAGTAGAGAAATCCGTATGCACACGGTATTCCGGAGTAATCGTTTTCAAACATTTTGTGAATATTACAAAGAATATATAGATAGAAAAAGATTTGCGAAAACATTGTCGCCACTTTTCATAGTTCAAGTGTGTTGTGTGTAAACATTTAAATATTAATCTCACAGCGAATTCGATTGTATTATATTAAACAAGTGCAATAAAAGTTGCTATATACATTGAAATTAGCAAAGTTAAATGTAAAAGCACATAAATATTTTAAATAATTAAATATTTAATGAAATTTTTACGTTATTCGATAGTATACGTATTAATATAAGATATAATAATTTTCGCTGTCAAAGTTATTTACGCAACATTTAGATACTTTATATAAGACAGCCTTATATATATTAATTTAATGTAGTGCACGAGTGATTGAATTCATTAGTCATATTACATAAACGGTTTCCGCCTACAATCTGCTTATATATGTATTATGCAAAACTAAGTATATCGAATATACATTCATATCTAGCACTATAATCTAGTAATTATATCAAGCAACTACTTACATAACTAAAGTTATGGTATGTAAAATAGATATACATATATTATTTCTGCATAAACAGGTTGGTTTTTAATATTCAGTATGCTAATTACGAAAGTTTATAATTAAGTAGACTTTAACGGAAGCCTTATTAAAGCAAGATACATAATGAAATATACGAGTGATGTAATTATGATTTAAAAAAAAAAAGAAAAAATATACGCTTGCATAAAAAAAGTATCGAATATTATATTCTTCCTAATTAAAAACAGATATAAATGCAATTAGCCAAATATTTTATTACTCAAACAAGATCCCGGAAAAGGTTTTTTGTAAAAAATAATATTAATTTTAATCTATAATCATTTTAGAATTTTAATAAATATTTTATTTTGTTCTTAATATGTAATTTTAAAAAAAAATTGCATAGTGCAAAAGGATGTCAATTTTAATTATTATCAACTAATATTTCTAAGATCAATCGAATTTTATCAGTATTTGAAGATAAAAGCCTGGTAATGCGAGCTTTCGTGCTTTTATTTCGCAATTTCTATCTCTCGTAAAATAGAAACATCACATGACACCATGACAGCTTTTCAGAAATATCCCTTTTCCTTGTGTTGCGACATCGGTGTTCCAAAGGACCGTACCCCCCCTTCCCCCCCCCCCCCCAGTATTGGGCGCCGCGCGTTTAAGATGTTAAAAAGCACGTGTGTGCGACAGACAATTATGAGACCGGCTACGACTTAAGACCACATGAAGGATCACGTACGTCAGCCTGATACTCGGGCGAACGGGCCCCCTTTCACAATGGCTGACTTCGTAAGGCAAAAATCAGAAAGTTAGGCCCCCGATCCCGTACTGCATCTCGGCTGCGAGCAAAGAGAGGGACCAGTGAGCGAGAGCGAGTTTTCGAGGGATGCGCAGCTGTCATGAAGAGTGCAGCGATTGGCCGCTACTATTAGTCGGCCATGCTGAATCTTTCCGGTCTGGCTTTTCCTCACAATGGTATTGAAGACTTGGAACAGGGTCAGTAACTTCGCTCAAAGATCAGGGTCCAATAATATCTAACGTCGCTTTCGTACCCGCGAGCGTTTTGTTATTCATTGTTCAGCTGACAACATTGCCTGTCAACTTGGTAAAGTTGGTAGGATTAACGTCGATTAGTTGTTCACAGATTTGTCTCTTAATAAATAAACTGAATTATTAAAATTGAAAAACACATTTTGTTTTTTATAATTTATATTTTTTAATTGAGCGATTCTGTGTGTCAAATACATTTCAGTACGATATATAAATTTTTTATGCCTGACGATATCCTTGACTGTTGCTGGTGACATGTGGAATATGCCGCGTGTGAGACGAGTGTGTCGTCGATTATAACAAACAGAAATGCGATGTGCCTCTGTTATTGAAATAAATCCCATCATAATCATTGCTAACACTTCTGAAGGGAATCTGGAATAAGCTAGTAGTAGCGGGAGAAAATGGTCAAGAGGTGGAGAGAGAAAGACAGAGGGTTGCCGGGGACTCATCCACGATTGTCGGCCGCGTGCCGCCACCCTAAGGATTAAGCGCAATTATTGGAATCACTCCGGTAGACCACAACCCGTTTCACACGCTTTTTGTGTCCTTTTGGATTGTTATGAGAGCTTACTGCGTTAAAAAAAATCATATTCTTTTAATATTTCAAAAGTTAACAACAAATATGCCGACATTCATATATAAAAATAATGGTTCGATTGCGATTTGCCTCTTGTATAAATTAAAATACAATTTTAAACCACAATTTTTTAGTAATTATGTTAACTCTAAAAGAATAAAAAGTAAGTTAAAAAAATACTTACGTTAGAAAAACATGTAAATTACATCGCAGAAATATTTTTATCTGACTTTTATGTTTATAATATTGATATTTTAAATTATTTGAAGACTCTTATATTTAATTAGCATATATTTTTTAATTCGATAATTGAAAAAATATATCTTATTATTTGAAAAAAAATATTTTATAAGGAATATGTATTTTGTGAGATTGTATCTTACAAATAGATAAAAACAAAAAAAATGAGGAAAAATAAATTAAACATTACAATGCTTTAAAGAGCATAAAAATTAGTTTTTTAAAAAATATCGACCTTGCCTTTCTCACTCCTTTCATACCGTGAAGAAATAATCATAAAACTTGTATTTAAGTGAATGTGCCGTTCAGCAAGTTGCAATAAAATAGTATAATGAGATAACTTTAATCGTTCTTTGTACACCGGCATTTTCAACGTCTCGAACATACAAGGTGTCCCTTATTTTTTTAAATATTTGATTTTTAATATATTTAAAATTAATTTAATTTTAAGATTTGTATCAAAATTAATTTTAAATTGAACATATTTAAGCTATCATTTTGTATTCATAATGATCATTCTGATAAATTTTACATTGTTAATACTTATACAATATAATGTTTCAACATTATTGTTAAAAATTAAGATTTATCAAACAGTTGTAAATAATTAAAAGCGCAAAGAACTCACGCGCAAGACAACACTTCATATAGATTCAAATTATTTTACTTTCGAATTCAAGTGGCTGACATTTCTCATAGATGAGAGAGAGAGAGAGAGAGAGAGAGAGAGAGAGAGAATGAATAGACCTCCTGTCTCTTTTTCCTTGTATTGCTTCGAAGGAAACATGACACACGTTAGCGGCGCCGAGCCGTTGTGAAATCCGCGAACAAAAACGTTTCAACTAACCAAAGTATTTATATCATGTTAGGCTCATAATTAGCAGCATAAAAGCTACATAAAACTACATAAAGCTACATTTTGTAATCTATATCTACGAATGAAATACTAGCCATTGCACTTTTTCCCAATCACGCTTAATGAGTTGGCTTCATTAACCACACGGTTATGTTTTTTTCCTAATCACTAGCGTATTTGTAAATATTAAGTGCTGTAAATATTAAGTGCAAATTTAAAAAAAGAAAATGGTTTCGAGGAATTTTTAGTTTTGCTTTAGCTTAACATTTTACTACATGTTAAGATTTTACCTATGTATGTCACATACATAAATACAATTAACTGTCATGATACAATATTATAATACATATTATAATATCGTTTATATAGTTTGTATAAAATTAATAGTTACTATAATTACTTGTTAAAGTAAAAATATAATACATGGTTACATATTTTTACTTTAACTGTTAACTAAGCAAGAAAAGAAAATTATTATCAATAGTAAAGTTGTGCTAAAGTAGATTAGTACAAGCAAACGTTATCTTTACAATAAACACAATAAAAAATTATACGAATAGAAAGCTCGATATTTTCTTTATTCTTTATATAGCAAATGTTTTGAGAATATTTCTCAAATCATTGAACGCGACTCTTGTGTTTGTGTGTTGCTTCGCCAATAAATCTCTTAATGGACGCATTCCACGTGCGCGTAAGTACACGTGGTATCACAGTCTAACCGCTCATCACCCCTTTTGGATGCTTGGGTTTTTGGCTTGCTATAACTCCGATAATTATGTTACCAATGCGTCGAAGGACAAAGAGCTCTCGAGCAATGGAACGGTGGATGGCCCGCTCGCTCGCGAGAGCCAAAAGAGACATGGTTGCTTGGTAGCCCAGCTGCCGGTAATCCTCCCTTTGTAATTTGCCTCTATGACCCCCCCCCCCCTCTTCTTTTTCAGTGGCGTCGATTTTTTCCCTGGACCTTTCCCCGCGCGTTTTCCAACAATCTTCTTAATCATCGGTGCGCCACTTTTATCATAAAATTCTAATCCACCGTGATTTTATTAAATGTATAAACGCAACTGTATTAATAAACGACTAATATAGTGATATAAGACAGATTACAAAATTAAATTATATAAAATCTATTATGTAAGTAAATCATAGGTTATATGTAGAACATAATATTCAAGATACAGTTATTCAAAATAGTTATCACAGACTTTCTACGATGGCTAGAATAAAAAATAAATTATTTTTGAATACGTTTATAAATAAAGTTATTAACATTTTTCTCACTATACAGAAACAAATTCTACTTATAAGCCCTAAAGCAGTGAGTGTTCCGTTCGCAAATGCCTAAATAGTCTACGCCAATGACGAGCGGTTGATGTCACCGTGGCTGTGCCCTCCGGATAATAGAGTCCGCGACTTTAATGGACTCGCTAATCCTCTTCCCTATTTGTCGGCGAGGGGGTACGCATTCAGATGCACGGAGGTAAGAATCGTCAGTGAGGGGATAGGGCGGGATGGTGTGACTGCGGTACGTGCGCCTCTCTGGGGTGCGTGAAGTGAAGACTGCATTCGTTCATACGGGCCACCGTCATGACGGTGGGAAGGGGGTGACGCACAAGGGGGTGATCTCTCTGGCCTGTCCTGCCGGAGTGACGACCGACGTGCAGATACGCCCCTTGTGCGGAATCATCGGTGCGATGATACCCTCGGATTTCTCGGCTGAGCTATGCTACGCGTTATGAGAATGTATGAAAACGAGCGTTCTCTAATTGCATTTGTCGAGAAATATGTTTTCGACTAATATTCATGCATTGGAACAAATGCAGTTTAAAGAAATGCGATGGTTGTCTCGATGTTTGAAAGTGGCCGGTAGATCTGAAAGGGACGATAAAGGGGTGCATAATTAAACGACAAACATACGTCTCAAAGTTGACATAAACGATGACAGTGTAATCTTAAAATCTTAAAGCAACGGTTTGATATAAAACGATTTGTATGATTTTTCGAGAAACTCGAGTAAAATTTATTTATACAAATGTTCTTCCTACAAATCTCATACAATACATGTTCCCAATATATGATTTATAAATCGGTATGAAAATTTGAATGAGATTGTGAAATGAATGAAATATATGATGTGTGAGAGAGAGGAATGAAGTGGAATTAATGTAAAAATATGAAATAAATCAAAAAATTAATGACACAAATTATAAAAAATAATTAGCAAAAATTAATTTTTCTTTTTGTACTATTAAACTATTAAAATAAAAATAGCAATTTAAAACTTAATTTTTTTCGATTCATTCGTCTCAATTCATTTCAACAAATTAACATAAAGATATTATATATTTATATAATAAAATATTTTTAAATTCTTTGAAATGGAATCTCACTCTAAAAAGTAAAAATTGATCCAATTTTGAAGAAAAACGTGACTCAATTTTCAATCTTCAAGAGTAAAATTTTATTCTTCAGTTATAACGTTCATTCTAAAAGTTTTAGAATGTATAATACGAAAAAGAATATAACGTTCATTCTAAAAGTTTTTGAGTTTCAGGGAGAATTAGGAATAGATTATCAATTCTTCACTAGTAAAATCTGATGAATACAATGGATGAAACGATGTGAGGAATGATTGATGTTCTTACAAAAAAAAGGGCGTCTTATAGATATCATCGTCTCGATGCCCTAATTAGGCAGATTATCCTTGTTGTCCTTTCGCATTAGGTAGATTTTGTTGGATCTGCACAAGCTGCTGAAGCTGCGGTGGTAGATTGCTAGAATACTGATAATTAGATTGGCCGACTTGCTGCTGCGGCAGAGGTTGCGGTGCATAATTGGTGCGATATTGTGGATTATTATATTGTTGTGGAGGAGCTGCGGCGCCGGGCGGTGGACTGTATTGAGCTGGTCTTACAGGAATCTGCTTATAAGTTGGCTGCTGAGGCGCCTGACCTATTTGTACGTTCGGTCGATACTGAGACAGCTGGTTTTGCTGCAAATACTGAGGCTCAATGGGTGTTGAAGGCGCGAGATTTGGCACCGGTTGCGGCGGAAGATGAACGATCGGATCGCGATACTGCTGCGCGGCCAATATCTGTTTGATCGCTGCCGGTGCTTGATTGTAAGCTCGGTAATTGGGATTCTGCGCTTGTCTGCGTTCGCGAATATGGCCTGTAAAGTCCATCCCACAATTACATAAACGTAATTGTAAGCGATTTTAGTTGTAAGAATTGACAGTAAGAATTTGAGGCGAATATTCGACTGTGGTTAATTCTTACAACTACAATCCCTTACAACTACGTTTATGCAATAGAATAGGCATAATGCCCGTGTCACACTACGCATTGGAGACTGAGGATTCTGAATTGAGGATTAGAATTCCAAATCAATTAGAACGAAACGGATTAAAATTAAAACTACCTAATTGGTCAAGTTCTAATCTTTAATTCGCAATCCTCAATCTCCAATGCTTAGTGTAACCCGGGCACAAGATTGAGAACAAATGCAAATTGCTGTCGACTAGAAAATTGATTTTTATTTAACGATAAAAAGAATAGAAGATCGAAAAATTAAAGCGTCTACTATATTTGTTACTCACTGTCGAATTCCCTTCCCAGCACGGGTGCCACGACAAGGATTAAAAACTGAAAGGCAATAATATATTAAATAGCTTTTTGTATCAAAAAAATTTCAAGGCTTAGATATTTTTTATGTACATGTTAATAAAAGTCGGAAGAATATATGCGATTTTGTATATTCCAACGTAAAACAGAAATATCTTATATTAAAATGCTAAAAAAATCTTTATTTTAGATATAAATAGGATTTTCTAGAGAACTGACATTGATTATTCACATAGGTATCAGCGCCATTTGCATTACGAGAAATAATTAATTATTCAGATATGTAATCTGGTAAATTCAACTAACACGACATACTTATTCAATGAAGCTTGAGTTTATAGGAAGAAATAAAATGCGACGTTTTCGAAGCGTGACGATTGGGTGCAGCAAAGTAATTCGCGATGATTATATTATATTATACAACGATTTTTTAATTGGAAAATAAAGACGCTATTAATTTTGTAATAACTTTTTATAATGTTGTGATAACAATCTTTGTAACGTTTGTCGTCAGTAAAATATAACACTTCGACTGTCTCTAAATGGAATAAAATTTATATAATAAAAATATAGAATTATATAACATAATGGAATTTGAATATTTTAGAATGAATGAAATGTTAAGAGATAAATAAAAAGAATTACAAATTTATAACCGAATTTCTTATTTTAATTTATTTTTACATCTTCAATAATTTAATATACCGAACATCGATGCTTCCGCGAGAAAAGGAAAAGAGAAAACGTTAAACGCCGTTCAAGTTTTATCAATTTATTATTTGATCTCCATCGAAAGTGGAGATAACACTTGGCGCTCAATGAATAATAAAGTTTTGCTTATATCTTCTCTTTTTTTTTTCTTTGATTACATAGATTTAGTAATAAAACTGCAACGAAATTTTACGAATCAATAGCAAGATTGGAAAGTAAGAAAGCGAGCACTCGGATGTCGGCTGTTCTACGGAGCGGTTTTAATCGCACTTTCTTCTTGCGTGCATCGCACCGCGGAACTTCGCGAGGCTTTTAAGATCGTGATCGCGTAGACTTACGAGGAATCTCATGATTGCTGAACGACGATATCCGAAGGGCAGCGGGACGAAACTGGCGGCCACGTCGGAACGCACTTCTATATGGGGCCCAGTCGTCACGGATCGAGCCGTACCGTCGGCCACCACCAACTTTCATGGTTGGACGGGTTTTAACTGATTTTTTTCGCGTGCAAATCCCCCGCCTGTTGTCACGTAACTCAAGTCAACGAATGAATGTGCCTTGTGCTAGCTGGTCGCCGCTAGTTGCACTAGGAAGTGATCGGTACGTTAGAAAAGTTAAAGCGCAGCACGATGCATACTTGTCTCTTTCCTATACAATGCCTCGTGAAATACAGAGAATTATAAGATAATTTTTGCTTAATTTTCGTTTAAAAAAAAGATAAAATCAAAATTAAGGTAATTCGAAAATTATTATAAATTGTCATTAAAAAATATTATTATAAGATATTACAATTAATCAAGAAAAAATGTCATTTTACTATTAATAAATTAATTAATTCTAGATTTTTCAAACGATAATATTATATTTATATTTTCTAATAAATTTCATTGTACATAAACTAACATATTATATATGAATAAGCTAAGTATTATATATAAATAAAATATTTAATATTTTTTAATGAATTTTTGTATAATATTTATTGAATTGATACTTATTAATTTTTTACCTTAATGGTCTAACATTGAAGATGTTCCATGGCCGAGGTAATATTTTTCGCAATAAAATTCACAGATTTAGTATGTTATTCAGTATTATTAAGTTTTTTTCTATGATGCCTATGAGCATCAAGTTATTAAATTGTCAGTCAATTTAATTTGTGATATTACTATAGCAGTAGTTCGTAAATTTTTAGTAAATCGTGTTGCGTTTCTCAAGAGCAAAAAGTCATTTTGGCGCGCACTTTAAATAACTACACATATGTAGTACATAAATTTATATCAAATTACCTAAGCACTTAAGATCCAATTTGACCGTTAGAGGTTTTATTTCGTATTTATTTGTTAATTTTATTTTAAAATTAATTTAAATTTATTATTTTTATATTATATTATATATATATATATATATATATATATATATATATAAACAGGTATTATATGTTTTTAAAGTCATTATGCAAATAATTACTCAACATTAATCAAAAAGAAAAAAAATCGTAAGATTGGTTTAATAAAATTTTCAAGACAAAATTAGGCTCAATTATTTGATTTTTAGGGCACATTGTGTAGTATGCATTGTAAAATATTAATCATGAAGAAAATTATCTATTTACAAAATGACAATTATTTATTTAGAAACGACAACGATAGTAAATTCTTTCCTCCTACGAAATTCAGTATACCTCTCATACAAGATTTATGTAATTCCACATTACATCGTAAATTATGGCGATACCGTTACGTGAAAGTGGTTCGACCATGTCTCTTTTCCCTGTCTTTTTTTTACAATCATGTCGAACTCGAATTTTACAATCGGAATTTTACATTATCTATATCGAATTGTTGATTATGGTAAACGAATTAAGATGAAATCATACGATGCTCGATTTTTTGAATGATAGCATGCATATAATCATGCGTACTCTGATATATTGGATCATTTAAAAAGTATCCGCGGTTTTTTCATTCAAAAATTGAACAAAAAACCGCGGATACTTTTTAAATGACCTAATATGTAGAATTCGTTCATGCATTGATTCGTTCATGCTGCATGCTGCATATACATGATTTTTATTTTTACTATGGATTACTTCACAGCTTATGCATGCACCAATCAAAAGAAATAATTGCTAATTTCATAGTTATTTATCAAATGTCAGATTGTATGCATCAAAGCAAGCATAGCAGTATGCATGCGTGCATGCATGCGTGAATGCTTATCATTCAAGAAATCGAATATCGTGTGATTCCATCTTTAAACATTATACTGTGCATTATGCCATCGATTTTTTTTTCAAACTTGTGAAAGTTGTCTGTTTCTCTGTAGTTACAGTTCTATATATATAGTATTTTATATATATATAGTTGCATATTAATTTCATTTATTTCTGTATTTAACTCAACATAATTATCTTTTTATTATTAACTTTTTATTATTAAGCCT